>NW_008612730.1:76074-80416 GCF_000691845.1 Merops nubicus
ATGTGCACACAGGTGTATGAGGCAGGGGCCAGGGAATACAAGTTTTTTAGGATTTTGTTTATTGTGTGAGGGGGGGAGCCCCTCTGCTGGGAGCCCAGCAGGAGAGAGTTGGGCTGGGGCAGCTGAGAGGAGAAGGCTCCAGCTGGGGAGACCTGCTGGGGGTTTTTCAGGATTTCAAGGGGCCTGTCAGAATCATAGAATGTTTTGGGTTGGAAAGGACCTTTAAAGGTCACCCAGTCCAACCCCCCCCACAGTGAACAGGGACATCTGCAGCTAGAACAGGTTGCTGATCAGAAAGCTGGGGACAGACCTTTCAGCAGGGCCTGTTGCAACAGGATGAGAGGTGTTGGTTTGGAACTAGAAGAGAGGAGATGTAGACTAGAGAGAAAGGAAGAAATGTTTGACACTGAGGGTGGTGAGCCCCTGGCCCAGGCTGCCCAGAGAGGTGGTCGCTGCCCCCTCCCTGGAACCATTCCAGGGGAGGTTGGATGGGGCTCTGAGCACCCTGCTCTAGCTGCAGATGTCCCTGCTCCCTGCAGGGGGGTTGGACCGGATGACCTTGAAAGGTCCTTTCCAAGCCAAACCAGTCTGTGATTCTATGACATTCATTAGGTCAGACCACAGAGAAAGGCTCTGAATGCACAGCAGCCACCCAAACACCTCCAGCAGTGTGGGGGGCACACCACCCCCCCCAGCAATCAACCAGCACTTCAGAGGACAGCCAAGTAAGGAAGCCAAGGATGCCAAGGTGACATCCCCTTTGTCAGCCTCTCCTTTAGGCACTTGGATGGACTCTCACTGTCCTGCAGCAGCACAACTGGAGTGGTTTATCAGCCACTCCAGAACAAGTATAGGAACCCTGTTTTCCTGTCTTCAGAATTAAGACAACAGGACAGCACAGTTCTATTTAAAAACTCAAATAAATGGGGAAAAAAAAAAAATGGTGACTACTTCAGAGCTTGATGGTGAGCAAGGTGGAGCAGTGCCCTGGCAATTCATTTCTGCTGCTGAAGCTGAAAAGGAATTAGTGTGTTTTCCTGTAGTCAGCTGCTCGTTTCTGTCTTTGTGGGGCTTAGCTGCTGTCAGAGTCTCTGTATGGTTTTGAGAGCTTTGGAAAGTCATCCTCCTCCACTAGACTGGAAACGAAGAACAAACTGCAGAAGACTTTTTTGACTTTTGAGGATACAGGTCTCAATGAACTCATGAAATGCTGTGCTGTTTTTAATGAGAGCTGTGACCAGGAAGGAAAAATCTGCCCCATCACTCCCAGCTTAAGTACAGCAACTAGCAGAGACAAGAGATGCTGCACCCTTTCAAAAGGCTTAAACCTGAGCTTCCCTGTGTCCCTGAGTGTTCCTCTTGGTCTTGGAAAGGCAAGAGATTTTCCACCTAACAACTACAGACTGCTTTTGGGGCCACAGTGGAGGCAGCAAGTCATTCACAGAGGAAGAAACTGAGGCACAAGATGTTCTGCCTGTTATCTTGAGGACACCATGATCTGACCCCAGTGAACAGTTCTGTCCTCCAGCACTTGCAGAGCTTCACTCACCTGTGGGAATATTGCCAAGCATGTGAACATTGGAGCACGTGGAGTGCAGAGGTGACATTGGTGACTGAAGCAGTGTGGGCAGTGGCCTGTCCCAGCTAGAAGAGTGCCAAGAGTACATCTCCAACCACCTCTTTTCTCACCTATTTCCCTGGCAGTCCAAGGCATGATTTTGCCAGGGAGGAGCCACTGGGCGAGCCGAGCTCCACTCTGCTGGGAAACCACAACTATGAGGCTGAATCCTTCCCCAGGCAAAGGGCAGAGCAGCTCTCTGCCTTGGAGGAGACAGATGTTCACCCTTGAGAGAACTTGGGGGACTCTGCTCAGAAACATTAACTTACACCTGATTGATTTTACTAATTAATGTTGCTACACATGGCAGAGCAGGCCAGGTAGCATGTGCACCACCAGGCTCATGCAGTAAAAGAGTCAGGAGATGCAGGGTGGGAAGGGTCCCATGGGAGCCCTCCTCCTGCCAGTTTTTACCACAGGAATACAAAGCAGGCTGATACACACTGTGGAATTGGGGCTTTTTTCCCTAAACCATACTCAAAGTCTTGTTTTGTCTTCAGCTATCAACTCCAGCACTCTCAGAGAGAACGAGACCTCTCAGTACTGATAACAGCAAAACCGTTGGGGTTTGGTTCATAAGGAAATTGCAACTCACTCCAAGGTTTTTTTTCCCCCCCTTCAAAGCAGCAGTAAATAAAGGTTAATAAAAAGAAAGAGAAGAAATAAGGAAAGAGAAAGCCGAGAAGCAACAGGGCTGCAAAAATACAGACCTCAGATACAAGTGCTCATCCACAGAGGAGCTGCTGGGTGAAAATGCTGATAGGGATTCTTGACAGAACACCTTGTAATCTGGGGGGTTTTTTTTGCATTCTCTGTATACTTAATTGATTAATCCTAAGATAAAGCACCTCCTGCCCTGCTGTATCTCACATGCTCCTTTTAGTAGCATTTTCAGTCCCAGAGGGTAGCATCTCCCTCTGCTCTGCACAGCCTGACAAACACCACACCAGTAAGCCAGACTTTATCACCTTTTCCCCCAGCAGAATTTCAGGCCAGGATGGGAAGAATAATACCATGAACTACCAGCTTGTCCCAGAATATTTTGGTTAAAAGGTTGGTTGACATAAAAGGAGGAACATCTATTTGTCAGTCTCCGCTTTCATTGGAAATAAGAAAAAGACCAAAGGGTTCTGATTCTGTTGAGCAGAAATTGATGCTGGCTGGTACAAAGTCACACGTCACATTAAAGACTGTTCCAAATGCACCCACAAAATATTAAAAAGTTGTCTGCCTCACTTTAAAAACAAGAGAAGTTCTTTATGCACCACTGAGATCCTGTGAAGAATTGCATTTACTCATACAAGTTTAAAAATGGGGTGTGGGGGGGGAAATGGGGAGGGGAAAAAAGTAAAATATTGAGGGGGGGAAAAAAAAAACCAACTCTGTGCAGCTCACCTTGACCTCGATGAAGTCTGGTTTGCCAAGGGATATGAGGTCAGCATAGGCTTTGAGTTCATCCACATTCCAAGCTTTGACCAGTGTCAGCCTGTAAACCGTGCGCTGTTGCTGAAATAAAGGAAAAACTCCATTAGCAACACAGCCTGACACAGGGAGGAGCTTCCAGCCTTGACACAGCTTCAGACAGGGGGAACAAAAGAGCCTAAATCATTAATTTCATCTAAGAAACCAGAGGCTAAAACCAGACCCAAATCAGGAGTCACCTCACTTGTTCTTTCAAGGAAACTACTCCACAGCATCTGAGCCAGGTTTTCCTGGACACACTTAGCTTCCCTCTGTCTATCCCAGGCCCCTGGGTTTACAGGGGCTTTAACTTCAGGGGAAAAGAACCAGCAAGTTTCTCTCAGGTTGTAGAATCTCCTCCTCTGAAGAGATTCCAACTCTGTCTGGATGTGATCCTGGGCACCCTGCTGTGGGTGACCTGCTGGAGCAGGGGGGTTGGATGAGGTGATCTCCAGAGGTCCCTTCCCAACCCCCCATGCTGGGACACATCACCCTCTGCAGCAGGACAGCTGGATTCCTGCCAGGCAGCATCCCTGCCTGGACCTGTCCTCTCCATCCTGCTCCTCATACACCAGTGCCTCTCCAAGATGCCCAGTGCTGACTTTGTTCTGTGCAGTGGCAAACAGCACTCTGAGAACTTCTTTCCCTGGAGTTATTCCAGTTTTCCCTTTCAGGGCTGCTCACCAAAGAAGGCCTGGTGACAAAAGGCCTTCTACTATCAATATGAGCACTTGGCCACAGTCACTGCTTACATCTGCTTGTTTCCATCTCTCTCCTTACTTTCATCTTCCACTAATATTTTACTTCACTTATCTCTGGAATTTATTTATAGAGTAATCTTCCAGTAAAATTGTTTTTTGAATTAACTCATTTTCCTTCCTTGGCACCCTGTAGACTGTAAAATGTGACAAAAGCACCAGTTTAGCCAGAGCAAAGAGCACTGTGACAAATCCACAGCAACCAAGACTCCATGGCTGGGGCCAGTCTGTATCCCAGGGCTGGGACTTCATGGCACAGCAGAGGCTGGAATCAAATTCTCCTGCTCCAGAAAGTCCAGGTTTTGACTCGGGTTGAGTTAAAAGACTCTCCTTTACCTATTACCTGTGCCCTGCCCATGGCACAGGATAACCTGACCTTCAGTGCTGTGGGTGGGCAGCATGGGCACCACCCAGCTCACTACATTTCTCCAACCCAGAAGGATAAGCTAATAAAGAGACCTGATACTGAACTGAACTTTCCACCCCTAAACCTCTGACTCTTTCC
>NW_008612731.1:0-20268 GCF_000691845.1 Merops nubicus
AAGAAAATTCAGTCATAATTCTGTGCATCATGTGAAATGGTCTTTCATGTTCTGTCTCCCACCCTGCTTCTTCCTGAAAACAGTCTTATCAGAATGGATGTTTCCTTCAAGGTCTGCCAGAAGTTGTTCACTTTCCAACCCCTTCCTGCTTAAGTAAATGGGAAGGAGAGGAATGAAAACAGAGGACAAAAAATAGTGCTGCTCTTAGGGCTGTCTTCTGAGGTGGATTTTCTATTGGAACACTGGCATTTATCAACCTCTTAGGCTGAAAAAAAGTGTTGCCAACAGCCATTTTTCCCTTCAGGTGCATTGGCCAGCTTTTAGTTATCAAGCTTGCTACTATCTATCTATCTTTGCTGTCATCTACCCAGTTTTCCTAGCCAGAAAATGTATTATATGCTTGTTTCCAAATAATTTGAGATTTTTTTATCATTATGTCCAGTGCATGAAACACTTTTATTAAAGAATATTAAGAGTTACTCAAAGACTGCTTGCATGAAAAGAAAAAGCCATACTCTAATGGTATGAATCTAATGCAATTTCCAATGTAAATATGTAATTTCAGCTCTAGTAACTCCCTCTGTGGGGTGATCAGATTTGAATGTGCATGCTATATTTTCTGTAAGTGATCTTCAATGTATGTCATGTCAATGCCTTAGTTAATCCACTTCAAACTAAGAAAGAGGTCACCTCACAGATGAAGGTTGGAGCATGAAAAATGTCACCCCATGAAATCTTAGGGACCTTCCAGGAACTCGAGCCCAAAAACTGGAGAAAATCTCCCAAGGCAGAGGCACAATAATTCTTAGCAAAAAAAAACCCAACAAAACAAAACAAAACAAAAATAAATAAATAAAAAAACCAAACAGAATAGTTAAAATAATTTATGATACAAGTGTCTATAAAAGAGACATTAAATCTGAACTAAAAAAAAAGGCTTAGCTTAGAAGCTAGGGGTCTACCCTAACAGAAGAATTAAATAACAACCTTCTTTCCTGAGGAAATACATGAATTTTTGAAAAAAGACTAGTAGTAAAATATTATATTGTTACAAATATCTATTTTATTCCTTAATAGTGGTATAAGTCAGGCATAAACCAAGACAAATGACATTATCAGGAAAACACAACAGACCATTAACAGAACACTAACTTTGCCTTGTAAAGGACACTTCAGCAGTCTCTGGTACTTCTTGAACTCTAGCTGACATTACTGAGGGAACTATTGTAAGGTTTTATGCCTAGTACAGTTTCTGTAACTAGCAGGAGATGATAGTAGTCAAAGCAATTCCCCTGCTTGGCTGGCCAGAATAATATTTTTTATCCCCTCAAGCCATGTATTTTATGTATGATCTGATGAAGAGGTCTTTAACTTGTGTCATCCACCTTTAGCTTTATGTGTACATCAATGAATTGCAGCTTCTGAAAGGATAGAATCATACTCCCATGCTATGGCCTTAACTCAATTATTTTTGTTGATAATACTAATTTTTTCACACTCTGGTTCTCTATAATATTTTTTTCTTGAACATTTAACTTCTTTAAAACTTGTTAAAAAATGTATCTTAGAAAATAAATACTATTCTTTTTATTTTCCTACTTGAAAACAACTGGACTAGTTGTACCTTGCATTACAATGAGAAAATTCTGGATGAAATAGCCCCTATATAGTGTTAGTATGTAAAGAAAGAAATTTAGATTAAAAGCTAGCCAAGGTGTGGATATAATAATTTTAAATTTCTCATAAATGTTCAGTTTTGAATATTGGTCCTCCTAACTGTAAATAATGTACATTATTACTCTATAACAGAGAAAAAAATTTTGTTTTGACAAACAGCTGTTGAATTGTTATTTATATGACTATCTGTTTACATGTGGAAAAAAAAAGCATTTATGTACAAACTCAATGGATTTGCATAGATAAATGTTTCATAGATGTTGGAATGTAGTCTTCAAATCTCTGAGAAAACAAAAAGTACTGAATTCTGTAGCTAATAACTTACAATGTGTGTTTTAGACCAGCTTTTCTGTAGGAGTTTGTAGAAGTCTGGATCTCAAGAGTCACACTATGGTGAAATCATGATTCAATTCAAACCTTGTGAAAAACGCTCCTTATATTCAGTGAGGATAACTTTTATTTCAGATTTTCAAGCAAATGGTAAAAGTTGTAAAATCCCTAGCTGATTAAGCTCCTTGTGAGAACTGGATCCTTAATCCCATTGTTTTTATTATTAATACTGATCTTTTCCTAGGATCAAGTTCCCTGTGTTGGGTGAGGATTGGATCAAGTCCTTTGTGAGAGAGAAAAGATGCCAAAAAGGCTGGAAGATATTTTGCTTGATTCATGTATTTAGTTAAGTATAAATATGGTAAATATAGTGACAGTACTGCAGTGGTTCAGTATGGGATAAGAGTTTTGGTTAAACCTGAATGTAGGAGAGAAAAATGGACAGTATATTTTTTTGGTCTTCAGTGTTTTAGGTGAGACACTGGAAAGCAGTATTTGCTGTAATATTGGCTTGTCTGTGCAGAGTCTTCTGTGACATTATTGACATCTTTGTGAAGATGACCCTGCATTTATAATAATGTCAGAATTATTTAAAGGATTGCTTTAATTAATTGTGGCTGCTATCAAAGCATCTGCTCTGCAAGATACCTATTGCTATCCATCCCTATTGCACTGAACCCTAGTATACCAAAACCATCAATAACTATTATCAAAAAGGCCTTTAGTCTGAGGTGAATCTCCAATTCCTAAATATATTAGTGAGCCAGAAAAAAAAAAAAAAGGAATGGGAAAGGAAATGAAGGAGATTGTTTTATGGGCAATTGCTGCCTTCTGAAAGAAATATAAAGTGATACTAAGATTTGAGAATTATAAGGCCAGATTTTGAATGTAGGTTTGTAGTGTTGGTTTTTTTGTTTGTTTTAAGTTTGTTTGTTTTTTTTTGGTTGTTTTTTTTTTCCTCATCAGTATAATGATATGTAGGGCAAAGACATATCTTTTCAAATAAACTAGCAAAGATTCCTCAACAGATAGTTTTCAGTCACTGTGGATCTGATCTCAGCTAGGACAAATGGTCTGGAAATCAGCTTCTTCTCCTTCTCTACTGATTTAGTCTCTCCAGAATTTTTTTTTTTTTTAATTAGATTAGAAAAATTAAAATAACTCTGAGCTCTATGTTTAATGGTCTAATTGCTGTAATATAAAGAAGGGTATTTCAGCTCTTTTGTTTTCCTAAACAACTCACTGAAACACAATTTTAATGGCAAATATGCTAGAAGCATTCTGTCTTTTGTGAAAACCAGAATTCTCTCCTCCCAACATACAGTCTCAGTTCATCTGAAGCAGGTCTCAGCCTTTTTCTGAAAGGATTCCCTCTTTGATTTTGCAGACTTTTTTAGAGACGGGCTGGTTATTACACAGCTGGCACTGTTATTGCACAGTTCCATTTTAGTAATCTATAATAGCCATCTGTGCACTCTCAAACCCTACCAGATAAAACCCAAGCTTTTCTACAGTCTAAAGGGGTGTACTTATGCTTTGAGGTGGATCTGAGATGAGGAATTAATAGGAACTTAAAATTATGCTATTAGGAGAATATTAGCTTTAAAGGAACAGCTTCCATGTAATAAAAGAGGAATCCATGTATTCACACTAACCAGTTTTAATATTTTTTGACTGACCTAATTTTATTATGAATATGGTGAAAAACAGTATAGCAAATTCTTATGTTATAGTGGTTTTCTAAGGCTTTTTAAAGAGGATCTTGTAATTTCATATAGTCTAAAACAGACTTTCAGTAAGATAGCTAATAGTAGCTTAAAAATGCAGTCTTTAGAAGAAAAAGGAAAGTTCAGTTCTCTGTGTCTTTTATAAGCCTGTTTCTAAACAGATGAAGGAACATATAATTGATATTTACCTCAAGCAATTCAGTTTCTTTTCATTTGGTGTACAAAATGAGTAAACCGTGAAAATAGACTGCACTTATTACTTGAAGATCTTTTTTTTTTTCCTTATATTATCATCGCTTTCCTAAAATTGAATCAACTTTAACTTAAAAATAAAATAAAATAAAATAATCACATATTTTCACCATCCTGTCAGAATTTGGGTATTTTGCCTGTAGGTGAAGGTTACAGCTGTACACACAACGAAATGCTATACTATCTTCTTTTGTTTGTTGGATCAGGCTGTTAAAATGGAATAAAATAGAGTTAGAGATGCTTGGTGCCTGTCACAAGCTAAACATTTGATATAGAGGACTGTAGTGTGCTGTCAGTTCAGTTGTTTTCAAATACCAAAAGGCTTTGGAATTTCCATTGTAAATTAACTTAAATAATTACTGAGCTCAAGTTCTACATAAATTCTGAGTTTGCCTTGAGACCAAAATGTGGTTTTGTTGCTCAGATCAGTGGGAGTATCTAAACCTACATTCCCTCTGAAAGTAGACAAAGCCACTAAGATGTTTTTTGGAACCATTAATGGATGATGATAACAAGCCTTGTGCCATCAGGTTCCCTCAGGGGAAGGCAGCAATAGGAAAGGGGAAGAATCCTTGCCCTTTGCCTGTATTTTTCTACCTCTCAGGCTCTCCCAGCACAACAGTAGTTTCTGTAGGGTGAGAACAAACTAATGGGAAATATGCCTCAATTCTTTCCACTCTTGCTCATAAAAGTAGAGGTTTTTTTAGTGGTGTTTTGTTTTGTTTTGTTTTCCTCCAGACACAATAGATGTGCTACTTTCTGAAGCCTCTGGTTTCAGTGTGTTCTCTTCTGCATCTTCCGAATAGTGAATCTTGAAGAAGTGTTTCCATATTTTATTCAAAGTAAACAACCCAGTTTAATTTAAGTATCAGCTGAATTCCAGAAATTTAGTAGTTCAGAAAATAAAAGATGATTGCTATGTCTAATGCTTTAGTATTGGCAAATCCTTTTTGCTAAACCAGTTGTTATTTTTCCTGTTCACTGTCTGTTCGCATAGTAGCGAGCTCAGACAAGTTAGTTTTTGTTGGTATTGCTGTGCACATCATATTGTGACGATGTATCGTGCATGTATGTTTGCTCCTGTCACTAAACACCCAAACATATCTATGTCATAGAATGACAGAAAGGTTTTTTTACTTAATTTAACATCTATTTCTATTTTCAGAAGTGAAACAAAGAGCAATTCTTAAAATTACCTTATTTTGCAGCTTGACCATAAAACAAACAAACAAACCCTGCAGCTAAATTGTTATAGGAAGTAGAAAGTACTGAATCTGTGTTCTGAGTGTAGAGGATGTAATTCTTAGGAGACTATTCAGGATAATCTTTTTTTTTTTTTTTCCAGGCAGTAAAGGAATGATTGAGGCAAGGAACCATACTTAGAGAGATGTGATTATATGATCTACACAATGCCACAACAGGAGAATAAAGGATATTTTCTCACATTAATGTACAATTTAGTATAACTTGCTGATTTACATAATCAAACAGACATTGTTTTCATAACGGAGCAGAAATCCATATAGCCATAAAACGCTTTGGAAGGTCAGATTAGCGCAATCCTCAAAGGTATTCAAAGAGTGTGAATGTTTATGGAACCTGAACCTCCCATTAATCCTGCCACAATCTGAGATAATGTGAAGTTGCAAAAGCCTTTCTTCCAATAATAGTAATGACGTTAGAGAGATATTAATTTTCTGCACAATAATGCAAAGTATTTTTAATTGATTATTTAATCATTATGAATTGTAATTTATTTTAATCCCACTAAAAAGTCATAGTATTTAAGAATTTCAACAGGGTTTGAATAATGTTGAGAGACCAAACTGAATTTTCTATCTAACCATAGAATATTTGTTGCAACTGCTGTTTAACTATTTCAGTACCCAGGATAAAAAAGCTACCTTCCCTGTACTGGGTTGCTTGACTATAAAGCTATATGCATTTGCAAAGTTTGTTTCTAGTTGTCAACAGATGAACATAAAATAGAAATATTGTAAACCACAAATTTCTCAGATATTTTTGATTTTAAGATCTGTTGTTGAAAGGATAAAATACAGAAAGTGAAATTTAACTATCTGAAAATTAATTGACCATTTATTAGAAATATACATTGTAATTTAGGTTTCTGTATTGGAAGATTTGTGATCCATAGACTCAGTAAGAAGATATAAAAAAGAGTTCTGTTCTGAGAATTATCAACTTTATATTTAGGTAGCATTCCATTTGATTTATTAAATTATCTACAAATAATATCTTACAGTTCAATAAAACCAGAGAGCTTAATACCAAAGTGACTTTCATCTGAAATGCACATATGAAATTGCTTAGTTCATGAAAGGATGGCCATTATTATTGTTTAGCTGCATGAAGTAATCTTTTCCATTTAAACAACAAATACTGCTGGCTGCTCAAATAATTTGCCCAATAATGTATGGTCCAGCTTTATTTGATAGCAAAGCCAAAACTCTAAACCATGCAACTGTAATCATATGGCGTTAATGATTTGGTGATATAATACTGAAACAGCTGCGAAAAATAGTTTATTCTCAATGAGACTATCCTTCTGAAGTGTCCTTCTAACACAGTTCCTTTTATTTTAATGTGTTTATCACTTTCATCTAATTTTTGCTGGTCATTTTGTGACTTGAAGAGATTTATGTAATTTTATATTGCACAATAGAACAACAAAATTTATGATCATTATTAACATTGTGAATTCCACTGTAATTCACTAATAGTTCACAATTTAGGATTACTATTTTGTGGGGGAAAAATACAGTGGTAAGTAATGAAAAGGAATTTTGTCATGAATCTAGAGTGTAAATCATCAGGTTTGGTGGTATAGAGATTAGGAAAAGAATATTGCTATGCAAAAAAATGAGTGAAAAAAACCCCCCCAAACAAACAAAAACTGGCAAGAAGTAGCACCACAAATCAATAAAAAGCAAGAAACATGGTATAGGAGAGTAGGATACATCCTCAAATGTTTTCTCTTGAGCACTACTGCTCTGAGCATCCCATATATATTCCTGTGCTCAGAACAGTACTATTTGTCAATATGGGAAAACTCTGCAACTTCACTTTCCCTGGGGCTAATTACATAAGCTGGTAAAGCCACATTTTGCGTGTTTTATGCTTTATTATATGAAAATACAAGTATCAGAGTTGCTACTATCAGTTACACTGGCAAAAATAAGTACTTTGTTTGCTTTAGAGAAATTAGGAAGTAATAAGGAATACTTTGATGAAGGCTGTGTTTCTCTACTTTGGAAAGTGCCAATTGATTGAGCTTAAAAGTAGTAACTAGTAATTTATTTTTTATAGTGTCATATTTCAAAGAAGCCCTGCGATGTGGGGAAATGCTATTCACTTTTTAAAAAGCACTTATTTTCTTTTTTTGATGAAGTCTGTGAGGACTGTTCAGAATATCTTTGTCCACTTTAGGAAATGAAACAAAACAATTTTTTTTTCTTAAGATTGGTTTTAACATCTTTGTTCTTTTACTAACATATTTCCACTTAGAAATGGATATTCATGTTTATGTATTTTTGATGCTCATATTTTTTCAGATTAGATATATTTCTGCTCATTGGTCTAGTTTTCTTACAATGTAGTAGTGGCTTTCTAGTTCCATCACATTGTTTAAGAGAAGATGTAGTCACTTCTGATAAAAAGTGACTGCTATCAGTTATGCCATAGGGAGATGCAATTTTATACTGAATTAACTTGACTTTCTACATACAAAGACTTTCCTTTAGAATTTAATGGATGCTAGCAATATTTGCAAAATTACAAAAGATGCCTAAGAACTCACAAGCAAAAAAACTCAAGTCAAGGGAAAATTTTAAATTTTGAAGAAACTGAAATATCTCTCTCTCTGACTTTTTCAGAGCAACTTCCTAAGCAGCTCCTAACCAGCATTTTGCACAGTTCTGGTATACACATAAGATCATGTGGAAACTTGTCAACTACCTGTAGTGTAAACATCTACATTCAGCACCCAGCAGAAGTCAAACCCTGGTTCTGCTGCTGAAGAAGAGGTTGATTCTCTGAAATTATTGAAATTTAGCTTACTTGTGCAACATGGATTTATCAGCAGTGAGCCATGATCCCATCTTCCAGGTTTCCACTGTTGTCGTTCTTTCTCCCTTTGCAAGTACAGATGAATTCAGAACACGTCTAACATATGGTTTTCTAGCAAAAGCTTCCTTTGTGAATAAGACAAAGAAGGGATGACTTGTGCTGGGTACAAGCGACAATAATGATAGAAGACAGCTATCTGAGTAGTGCAGAGTAGAGAAGATCTCTTCATCAATTAAAATATTAATATAGATATGCTTACAATTGCAGTAAGAACCTGACAGTATTTATATTTAATCTGGGGTGCAAATGACAGCAAGATTACTTCAATACTAAAATGAATTTGTTATTTCGTAGTGTTTCAACATAGAGCGAGATTTAATAGGAAATAATGAATCACTCTACAGTCAATGTTTTAAAAAAAAATCTGTAATTGGTAAAAAGAATTATTAATAAAGAAAATTAAGGCAGTGAAAACCACTTCACCTCTTAATCTAGTGAAAATCTTTGATTTATATATAGAGAAAACACCTCAAGGAATAGAACAGACTTGCCTTTGCTTGTACCACTGCATAAGAGAGGGCCCCAGCCAACCCTGACTGTAGGAAGTAGAGCACAGACTAATAAAAATAGACTTGGGCAACAATACACTGTAAAGAAGGAAAAATGGCAAAATACTTGTGTACTAGAAGTATTTTCTCTGTGGATCCAGCTACTGAAGTAATTACAGAAAAGGAAAATTCTATTAAGCAAAGAATTGTCTTGTATGCTCTGATATTGCAGAAATGTGAATATTTTATAGTTTTGGCATGCCCATAATTTAAGTCCTTTATTCTCTTCTTGTAATCTTGTTAAGCCTTATGTGCTCATCTTTTGCTTCTAATTCATTCTATTTAGGTTATTGCATAATGGCAACAACTAGATAACAAATAATGTGAAATTTGGTCCATTATATTTTGTTCCCCTTTTGCATATTTAGGCCCTTCTAGTGTTTGACTCTTTGCCAACAGTAAATTTTCTGTTCTTGTTTTAATTAATTTAATTTTTCATGCTTTCATGAAAGTAATTAAACAAGGATTTTGTGCATTCACTATAGAATTTACTTCACCTTTCAAACCTTCTGTCTGGATTTAGAGCTGTTGTATCTCACCACTTCTATGTAATCATCATCTACACTGAGTTGTCTAGGCTTAGATTCAATGTACTGCTTCTTAGCTTTATTGTTAATATGACACAAAATTGAGGAAGATGTACTTTTAGTAACCTCTTTTTGTTGTCATTTTTTTTACTCGGGGGTGACCTTTCATACCAATAACAATAAACTGATATGAGTATTCTGCTTGCAGCACCTTTCCTAGCATCTCCAATTATACTTCTCCTTCACAGGTAGCTTGAATATCTCAAGACTGTTGAGTGTACAGTGCTGATATAGTCTTAGATGTCCCAGAAATAAACTATGTTCTAATAGTCAATGGAAAATGCTATGTGCAGAGGCATGTCTTCAATCTAACTCCAACAGAAAACTGTAGGAAATGTCCCACAGAGATTTAGCACCTAGAGGACACTGTAGGAAGCAGTCTATACCCAGTCATGCCTACATTGTGTTCCATAAATGCTTTTAAAAGGTAGATGCCAGTCTACTTTCTTTCAGAAACCAGGAGTGAAGCAGGGATAAATGGGAGAAAAGATGAAGAAGGACACCATTTCTTCAATAAATGGGAAATTCTTAGCCATGTTTTTTATCTTTGTTTGGAAACCTAGAATTTAGAATACACATTGAAATCCTGTGAATAAATTCAAAGTCAGGTTTCTTAGGCCACAGCAGAAAGAATTCTAAGGATATTTGGTCTGAAAGAGAAAAGCAAAATTACAAATATGACCGACTGTCCTAGTGGTTAGACAATGGGCGATCAGATCAACACAAATTTCAGCTCTACTAATATAAGAGAAGAATAAATAAGGGGAATATTAACTTGGAAAACTGTGCTCAAACTCATTGGAAGAAGGCTAAATCTTATGGGATTAGTAGAGGTAAAGTAAAATAACAGAAAGATTGACAGATACTGTGTAGATTATGTGAAATGATAGTAGATTATTTCTACAACATTTTGGCCTATAGAATCTAACTACCGTAGAAAAGTTGGAATTATAATTCTCATGCAGCTATCAGGAAGCTGAAAAAGAGATTCTGGACAACACAGCTCAGCTGCGGTGCCCAAGTCTTTTGAGGACTTTTATGCCTTAAGTTAGGCAAGATGAGGGAAAAGTGGAAACATGGGACTTGATGAGGAATTTAAATGCCTATTAACTTAAATTTGGTTTTTTTTTTAGTTAGTACACAACTCCAGCACATGGCAGTTTGTCCTGATATTTCTCTGCGAGCTGTATTGTAAACCTGGGCAGAAGGTTTCTTAGCTGTTTAAAGACCAAGCACAGCTTTCCTATCTTTGGAAACCGAGGTGAAAAAGGACACATTTAGAGCCTTGTGTGTATTGGGTCTCTCGTCCATCCTTGCTGTGCTGTGTTTTTAAATATTTTAGTTTAGACATAAATTTAAATTGATTTAGAGGGAAGTCAACATTTTCTTTGTGTATCAGCAGGTAACTATTATTTAGTTTTAAGGATGGAGCAAATATTATTTCCAAAGTTTTTAACAAACAAAGGATTTTTTTTGTTCTAAAAGTCATTATCTGTTTATTTAAATCAGTGAAAATAAATGTATTTACAGTATAGCACACGTTAAAGAACTTTGTGGGAACAGTCCCTAAATTTTGAAAGGCTATCATATATCTTTAATTTGACATTAAATTATGTATTTAAAAATTCAGAAAGTCTGACAGATTGCATCAGATTTTAAAAGAACAACTTTAGGATTAGGTATTTCAACCATAATGGGATTTAAATATTTTTTTGGAAAGTTTTGGAACTCTGAAAAAAAATCTGATTAAATATTATGATGTTGAAGCAGTGAAGCTTGAGATTTTAAACTGACGATCAGAAGAATTTGGAACCAAAGCAATTGACTCTATTGTCAAGAGCAATAGTACTTAATATGGAACCTTGATTTGCTGTTGTCATTAACACTAAAATGCCATAAGTTGTCCTGGGTTTGGCCAGGGTGGAGTTAATATTCATAAACAGCTTCAGCTGGGTGGGGCCACAGCTAGGACAAACAACTGACCCAGCCAATGGGGTATTCAGTACCATACTGATGTCATGCCCTCTATATATGGGCATGGGCTGGCCTGCAGAGTGGCTTTTGCTCTCTGTGGGTGGTGTTAGTTTGTGGCCAGAGTAGGGAGGGATGTGTCTTGGGTAAGGGGTTTATTATCACTTGCTTTATAGATTATTTCATTGGTATTACTGTTGCCTCACCTCTCTTTGTGTTGTTCTATTAAACTGTACTTATCTCAACCTATGGGCTTCTTGTTTTCTCTTCCTCCTGATTTCTTTAGGGGGGGGAGAGAGCAGCAGGCAGTGGTGGCTGGGGTTTAGCTGCAAGCTGAGGCTAAACCACACACAAATGTAATTGGATCCGTGGAGATAATCCTTATGTGAGCATAACATGATACAGCAAATAAGTGGAGATTCAAATAGATTTATCGATTAGTAAGTACCCCTGGCCTTCAAAATAAAATGCATTAAAAATATAACTTACAGGGATCCATATTTCTCTCTGTGTGCCTATATTTCTAATTACATTTTAATTCTCTCTGAGCTATAGAATTACAGAATTCTTTCTCAATCAAATAACTGCTATCAGAGAAATCACCTTCAATATGGTATACTTACAGTGCACAAGTTTGGTTGAAACATCCATGTTTTGCTAAAATAATAGTAAACATTCATGATTCTGCTAGTAGAAATAACAGAAGCTGAAAAAAATGAGATGCAATTATTTCTTCTTGATTTAGTCAAATGCTGCTGTCATAGTAATCTTCTAGTCATGCTTCTGCAGCCGTTTTACTGCACAGAATATTTCTGGGTTTATTTGCTTTCAGATTCTAGCTCTGTTGTTACATTCATTGCCTTGTAAGCCTCTGCAAAGACCCGCAGTTATGAAGCGGTATTTGTTATTCATACTGTTTTCTGTGGCAAGTGGGAGACAAGGAGGACCATAGGTCACCATAACCCTGTCAGGTCAAGCAGCTTGGATTCTGTAATCCCTCAGAGCAATCGTCCTTCCTGCTTTCTCAACAGCTAATAGCATATCATAAAATGCCAGTGTTTTCGGTGTCAAGAAATGGGTAAAAACAAATCTAGAAAATATGTTTCCTTCCTATTTAATCTGAACAAATGTTCCAAATATTGTTGCATTTCTGCAGGAGTTGCTTTAATTTATTTTCCAGTTGACCTCAACAGCAGCCCCTTAGGATGCGTGGGCAGATCCTTGCTGACTAGAATCTAATACCATCAGTGTTCAACAAGAACATGATGTAGAGAGGCTCCTGCTAGGTTCTATTTGGTTATCCTTTTTTATTATACATCTGTTTGTGAGTGGCAGCATCCTGTTCCACACGTTTGGTGACTGTTCTCAAAGTTCATGAATGACTAAGAGAAGAAGCAGCAAAAAAAGTAAACTTCAATAATTCTGGAAAGATTAAGCACTGGATAGGCATTTCAAGGAGGAATAAATGGAAAAGATAAATACCTTCCTGCTGTATTTTCTTCCTGCTTTCATACTGATGCTTTCTAAATTATTATTGAGGACAAAAGTTCAACATGGAACTGAAAGTGTTCATATCTGAGAGTTTGGGGAATATGTCAGTCTTCCATCAACACGTCTTTTTTTCTTCATGCCTCTTTTAGGCACATGTTAACAGTGATGCCCTTGTTAAAGCAGAAATCTATTATGAAACACCAGATGTTGATATTGGGCGACTGCATGGAGAAACTTGAATCATTTGTAAAATCTCTCACGCAGGTTACAGCAACAGTTAAGGGAGCAAGGGCACTTCTGAACAAAAATGCAAATATCTAATAATTTTTAATGGCAGGTAACAGACATGTAGTTTCTTTTACCTTCAATGGTAAAGGCAACTTTAATTAAGCAGAGCAGTAAATAAGCTTCTGGCATATTGCATCCTAGACAGCTGTAATGCTCAGAGTCACAGTGATGACAGGAGAGAAAAAAAACAAAACAAAAAAAACCAAAAAAACTCCCCCAAAAAAAAACACACCCAGAATGTGAGTAGCGCAGTAAAGTGCAGGGGGAAAAAAGAGTCCTCTTAGTCCAAATCATTTATCCTAAAAAGATTTCATCAAGCTGATGTCCATGTTCAAATGAAATGTACTTACTTTCTTTTTCTCTGAGAAAAAAAAACTAGCTGTTTTCTTCTGTTCCTGGCATGTTTGTCATGCTTGTTATGTACTCCATCATATCTAATGTTGAAGTATTTTTATTTACATTATTTATAGAATAAATTAGAAAAGTAATTTGTCCTACCATGAAGACCATAAAGTGCTGTACATTCTCAAAGGGAATTAATTTAAAAAGAAGTTAAATTATGTAAATATTTAAAAAATGTCTTTAGGGAAAAGAAAATATTTCTTATAAAGCTACATGAACTGCTAAATCTATTATAGCCTGAGTTTGTTCATACCCTTTTAGAGAGGAATTTTTGCTTTGAGTTGGTGGAACTGTAGTGTATAAATAGTGGCTTTGTTTTACTAGTTTTGTTGTCTCAATTTGCTGCTGGAAAATTAGAGACATCACACTAGTCTCTACTGGTAAAACCAGTAATGGTTTCAGTAATACATATTGACTTCAGTTTCAGGTTGATAGAACAGGTGGCAAGAAAGGGAGTGACTGCATAGATATCTTTGATAATTACCATATTGAAGAAGTCAGGTACTGGCCAGATTCAGAAAAGCCTTTTCATACTTGCATTTCCTTCTGTTGCTTCTGTTTTGTGAAATGTTGTTTTTTGGTGGTTTACATCTCTCTGTTTCCATGAACTGGTTTGTGCAAGCTGTCCCTGGGACCTCAGGAACAATCCTCCTTCTGCTTTTGTGAAGCATTTGAGCACTGCTGCTGAGACAGAAAAATTTACAGGAACAGATAATTGATAATTTGCCCTGTGAGTAAACATAAGCTGTGGATAACATTGGATTGGATGGGTAATTTTCGTATCACAGCCACACACACCACTGCACAGTAGGAGGAAAGGGAAACTTTGTCAGCTGTTTATGGATTAGATGAAAAGAAGTGGTTTTCTTCCTGCTCTGCTCTTAAGAATAACAAATTGTTATGGATTTCTAGCACTGTGTGAGATGGAGACTTACATGTTCGTATTGGCTCCTCCAGTAGCTCTGACTGTCTACCATCAAAACAAAACTTGAGAGCACACACCTGTGGGCAGGAGGAAGGGATGATGATGAAGCTCACAAATCGTCTATGTAGAAAGGGAGAAAGGAACATAATGTAAAGAAGAAAGATAGAAAGGATTTCTTGAGACATCTAGCTCTGTCCCCTTCCCCACTCTCAGGTTTCCAAGTAATATATTTATGTTCCTGAACATTTACTTTCTCCTCATCATAGACAACAAAATGCACTTTCAATGCACTTCAATGCCTTTCAATGAATGTACTTGTGAAAAACCTGCCATCTACAGAAAGAAACAAAAGCATCAGTGGTAATTTTTCACAAGATTGAAGCAGGAGAGATCAGACATTCAAACAGCAGTTCAGTGTCCTGCAAACATTATCTTTGAGGTCAAAAAGATAGCTAGGAAAGGCCTTTAAACCCAAGCTTTTCTTTTTACTCAACAATCACTTATATTCTGCCATGTTTTCCTTCAGATGTAAAGAGCATAAGTGCTCCCTAGCAATTTTAAATTCCATTTTAAAAGTTCAGTCTGTGGAGGCCTAGAAAGCATACTTCATTTCAGCCAAGTTACTGTTAGGTCTCCTGCCTGAAATAATTCTTCTTTCATCTAAATGTTTACTCCTGTTCCTGCAATGTTTGCAGATTTCTTCTCCTTCCCTTTCCAGTTTTATTTCTGTAGACCAAACAATCCATGTTCTTTTAATCTATTTTTTAATTAAAGAAAAAGTTCGCCATTCATCTAATCATTGTATTGGTCCTACTATGGTAACCATTCAAATTTAAATTCACATTTCTTAAAGAAAAAGAGACATGAAGCATATACACATTCTGAGGTGTTTCCAAATTGGAAACTGATTCAGAGCTAAAGTTAATTTACCATTAGCTTTTGAACAATAACACTCTTTGTCTTTCTTGTAATTAAATTATAGTGCTACCTTTAATTCCTCTCCTGACATTTCATACAGTACAAAAAATAAACACAAAAGCATTTGTTTCACAATCCTTTGCTTTTTTTTTTTTTTTCTTACTAATAACTCCAAAAATAAAAAGAGGTGTTAACTTTGATAAAATATATCATCACATTGGTGTCACCATCAGAGAACAAAATATAGTGATAAAAATAAACATGTTATGAGCATAAATATATTGTTTGTATTGTCTACTGTTGAATAGTACAAGTAATTGTGGAAAAAAAAAGTCAAGGTTTCCTATATGCATAAAATATCATAGATATGACATACAAACATAGCTGAGAATCTGTTACTGTAATAAAATATATGCATTAATTAAATGTAATCCAATTAAAGAAATACTATTAGTGGAACATTTTTTTTTTTAAAAAAAATCTATAAAGCTGGTATATCAAGTGTTTTTTACTGATCTAATACTGCTTGTGGAGTCAAGTATGTTGCCTATGGCTATCCTGCAGCTTTAGAGGAAAATACCTGGGGATTATAAAGCTGACTGTGGGATGCTGTTCCTTGATTGAGCAGGACTGAACAAGCATGAATGGAACAGGAAAGGACAGGAATTTGATCACAGTAGGTTGAGTTTCTATTATACTACTTATTTTTCTTGCCAGTTTAAGAGATAACAGGACAAGAAAAGTTAATCTTAAAGGCAATATAATGGAAACACAAGGTTACAATCTATTCAGACACATTTCTGAAAGAAAAAATAACACAAAACACAATGCAATTATAACTGTTAAAGAAAATGGTATAGCATATATGGAAGGTAAGGTGCAAACTCCAGGCTTAGGCTTTGGTCGTGTTTCCTTTGGGATCAACAGTTCATTTGATGATACAAATATAAGTAGAAATGGGAAGGAAATATAAAATATTTGCAGCTACAAAGTGTTTACTAGTCACGATGACAGGTTTCTTATTGTTACTGACAGTAATTCTATTAAAGATATCGCTGACACTTTCCTTTTATTCCCCTGTGAAATTCTGAACTTGACTGTTTGAGCATTTCATTTGATAATTGTTGTTGGATGCCCTTGGTCCTAGATTATTCAGCTATATAAATTAACATGAAAAACTTTAATCTTTATTTTTCAGAAAAGTACCCATCTGAATATCTAGAGGGAGAAACTGGGGACGTGGGGGGAGATTTTATGTTGCTACAGAAGGTAACTAAAAGGCCGTTTAGGTTATAGTGCTATTTTGAGCAACACATAACTGGGACTCAAGTAATTCATAGGCTTTGTGCTGACCTATTGTGCTGAGGTGAATTTTTCCCAGGCAGTGTAACCCTTCTGTAAAAAGAATCAAGAGCAGTTATATAGTTTAATGTTAAGGACCCAAATTCAGATATGAAATATTCAGTGGATCTTCACTTTCCCAGTAGAATTCCAGTGGCTAAAATATCAAGTCTCAATTGAGTTCAAAGCATTTGAACTGCAGTCTTTCTGCAGTGACATCCTTTGAGCAATTTCCTGATGCTCTTGCGCTTCATATTGAGGAGTGTTAATTAGCTGAAGGTAATGGCAACAGAATGTGTCACTAACCATTGAAATATAGTCTGAAAAATTTAAAGAATACTTAATAAATCATCACACTTTGTCAAATCAAATCAGTCATTGTAATAAACCAATGACAGTGCAGTGCACTGATGTATAGAAAATACTGAGCACAAAATATCACCAGTGATTAACTACCTATCATTATACCACAGACCATAATTCACCTTTCAGAGAAAGCAGTTATGATAGAACATAATATAATAAAGTCTTTCAGCAGGTGCCATTATAATGAGGAAAGCTGACTTCATGGAGTCTATGCATCCAGTGAAACTTCTATCCTTCCTAGAAGCAACAGATTCTCATGCAGACCACAGCCCCTTAAACGAAGTTTCCCTTCATTTTTAGGCACCATGGCAGTTGAAACCAAATTATACTTAAAGCTTGTAACAGCAGTAGAATGTGTTCTATGCTTCTCTTGCAAATATTAAGAAACTTTGTCTTCTAACATTATGCTTTTTTTCCAGTTTGATAAAGGATTAATTTACTGTTGTTGTTGTTGTTGTTTTTTCTTCTTTCCAGTAATTCTAATAATCAGAATCAAATACTGGCCATTCTTCATTCATTGTTTGTTTCACCTGTTATGCTGTTATTTGCCTTTTTTTTCCATGTACATTATAAAAAAGTAATTTCAGGAAATAGACTCATAATAATTGCAATCATAGTGCTGTTACTTTAATTTCTTCAGAATGGAATGAATAGTTGCTGTACTATTTTTTAATTCAGAAGCTGGAAATCTAGGCAGCACAAGGAAGTGTGCTTCCTAAAATGGGTTTTATGGCTTAAAAATGCGCTCTGGCTGTTTATGAATGCAATAGTAATGATAAGGAAAGGATTAATAAATCAGATGAGACAATATAATTAAGTTTAATCTGACGATGGTAACAGTATATGACACAGTCTGGCAAGCTGTTATTACTGTAGTAGCAGAGATTTTGTAAATAGCAGAGGAAAACTAGGTGGTGTACACATTCATTAACAGCAAGATGGAACAGAAGTGGCTAACGTGCAGTACTGGCTTTTGTGCATCTATGATACTGTCTGTGACATCTAACACTCTGCCTGCAGGAAAGTACAGAGTAAGTCACAATTGCAGCAGACCTAAAGGAGCACATGAAATTTACCTCCTGTGCTTCTGGAATCTTCAGGCGAAAAGGAAAGTCAGTGGTTTGTTTGGTCCTTTCCATTTTCCCTTTATTTCCTGTCTAGGGATTTACTGCAAAAAAGAGCTTTCAGTTATAAAGTTGGAAGCATTTTATCAGCTATGAACAACTCAGATTGGTTGAATTCGGAGCAGTGATTCATTTAAAAACAAAATGCAAATCAGACAGTGCTCACTAGCTCTTTGTGGAAGTATATTCATAAGACCTGAAGAAGAGTTGTAGCATTTTTTAATCTCGTACAGAGACAGCCAGTGGCACAGCAGCAAAGGGCAGCTTCCAGCTGTGATGCTTCTCAGTGATCAGCGCAGCAGTTTCTGGAGAAGTGAAGTGTAAACTGACAATGTTATGCTGCTGGGCATCACCAGTCACTAAGGGAAGTGCTCCCCTCCTGTGTAGCTTCCAAACACTGTCATGTCTTGGACATGCCCAGTATTTGCTGTTCTACAAGACAGCAGAGAAAATATTGGAATGTAGTGAACAAACACCTTGTTCATTAGAGCAGTGGGAGAGGCTGCTAAGTATTGAACCCTTTGCAAATTAGCATTGTATGTCTTGGGTTATATTAATGTATAGAGAATCGTAATGACAATCTTCATGCTGCTGAGTTTTGTTGAAACCTGAAGCTCTTGACTCTTTTTCACTGTGTTTATACTGTTTTGTGTGTGATAACTATACTAGATAATGATTAGCCTGAGTGGTTATTTCGGCAGCTTTTATTAGGTGCCAGCTACTACAAAATTTATGTACAAATCTATGGTTTGGTGTAGTGAGTGTCCTCACATTCAATAATGAATGAAATTAATTTATATTACTTTTGGAGGAGTTATGTTTCTGTATATATTCCTAGAAATCTGCCCATGACATAATTTCTCAACATAAGAGAAGTATTTTCCCTTACCTTTGTACATTCTTCTTGTATTTCTCATCCATTCAGACTTTCAAAAGCATATGCTTTTGATCCTAAAGTTCAGTTGGACAGAAGGCATAGCTAGTGTGAGGTGTTCTGTTACCTTCAATAACTTAAAAATTGACACTCTTCCACCTTGACAGTGGTGTTCTACTGGTTAATGGGCCACCATCTTGCCTTTGTATAAAAGCAATGCCTTAGGCTCCTGTTGAATTATCGAAGGAACTGTAAAACAGACTGCTGCATGCTGTCCAAGTTCCACCACTCAAGACTCTGTGGAAACCATTGAATCATATTAGGGCAGCAGCTCTTGGCTCCTGATGAATTCCTGAGGCAACTGACATCCCAATAAGGACAACTTGTTAGCTTGGGACTGTACAAATCAGTAGCCTCTGCTGGACTGATCTGTGCCCCACTAAAATACTGTGCTCACACTGCTTTCAGCTTTGATTTCTGCTACTGGAGCCTCACAGAGCAGCCAGATTAGAAGGATTCACTCAGTCCTTACGCTTTCTGTATTTCCACTGAAACTCCAAGATCTTAAGTACTGTTTAGTTAATCAATTGACTTAAATCATCTGTCTGCATGCTTGTTGTCTGGGATGGAGAAATTGCAAGGGTCTTGGGGTTGGAGGAATCCAATTCTATCTGCTACTGAATGACTCCTTACAGTAGTGTGGAAACGTGATGTTCTGGAGGTTTTGTACTTTTTCCAAAGCTTTCAGTTAGACCTGTAGTGTTCATGCCATTTTGCCTCTTGAGAGTATACTTATTTATGTGCAAACCATTCGTTCATCGCCTAAGTGTCCACAGAGTACAACTGTTCTGTAGAGTTTGGCCCTTCTTTCCCTCCACTTTGCTATGCAGAGAGTTTCTGATTATGCTCATGCACCCTGCCTATCTATTCGAGTGCAGCCACCTTGGGTGTAAATTCCTCCTCTAGTATTTTGCCTTCCTAAATTTTAGAAGGTGTGGAGAATATAAAATGCTGCCTTCTACTTCTTTCGTAGCACTGGCTATACACAGGTAACCATTTTAATTCTTCTAGTTTGTGTCCCAAAGGTAATGGTATTATACAATTCATCTTGACAAATTCAATAGTGCTCATAGCCCGTATCCAAACCCATCTTTTCTTAAGGCTGGAGTTAAAAATGATCATGCATTACTGCCTCTTTATCCTTGAAGTTTGTATTTCATTCCCGCCAACAGTGTGTTTCTTATGTGTACAACTCACAATTTGACATGTAGTTTGTAAGGCCTTCAAAATACCACATGAAA
>NW_008612732.1:0-5633 GCF_000691845.1 Merops nubicus
AGGGGCAGGTCACTCAGGAAGACTACAAAGGTTCTGTGAGGATATGCAGGGAGGAAATGAGACAGGCTGAAGCCCAAGTACTACTTAATCTGGCTACTGCCACAAAAGACAATTAAAAACGTTTCCATGAATACATAAACAGCAAAAGGAAGACTAAGGAGAATCTCCATCCTCTACTGAATGCAGGGGGAAATCTAGTGACCAAGGATGAGGAAAAGACTGAGCTACTGAATGCCTTCTTCACCTCAGTCTTTAGTAGAAAGATCAGTTGTTCTCTGAGTGCCTCCTGAGTTGGAAGACAGGGACAGGAAGCAGAATGAAGCCCCCATAATCCAAGAGGAAATGGTCAGTGACTGTTTCCATTTAGACACACACACATCTATCGGGCCGGATGGAATACACCCAAGGTGGTGTATTCCAAGGAGGAATACACTGAGGGAGCAGGCGGAAGTACTCAACAAGCCACTTTCTGTCATCTGTCAGCAGTTCTGGATAACCAGGAGGTCCCAGTCCACTGGAAGTTAGTAAATGTGATGCTAATCTACAGGAAGGGGAGAAGGAGGATCCAGGGAACTACAGGCCTGTCAGTCTGACCTCAGTGCCAGGGAAGGTGATGGAGCAGATCATCTTGAGTGCCATCATGCAGGACAAACGGGACAACCAGGTGATCAGATCCAGTCAGCACGGGTTTATGAAAGGCAGGTCCTGCTTGACTAAGCTGCTTGCCTTCTATGACAAGGTGGCCTGCTTAGTGGATGAGGGAAACATGTGGATGGGCATACTCTTTGCTGGATAAAAAAGAGATGGATGTCCAGGCCTGAAGAGTGGTGGTAAATGGAGCCAAGTCCAGTTGGTGGCCTGTCACAGGTGGTGTTCCCCAGGGCTCAGTATTTGGGCTGGTTCTCTTCAATATCTTTGCAAATGATCTGGATGAGGGGATCAAGGACATCCTCAGCAAGTTTGCAGACAACACCAGGTTAGGCAGGTGTGTTGATCTGCTTGAAGGTAGGGAGGTTCTACAGAGGGATCTGGACAGGCTGGATCAATGGGCTGAGGCCAATGGTATGAGGTTCAACAAGGCCAAGTGCTGGGTCCTGCTCTCGGGTCACGACAACCGCAGGCAACGCTACAGGCTTGGGGAAGAGTGGCTGGAAAGCTGCCTGGTGGAAAAGGACCTGGGGATTCTGGTCAACAGCTGGCTGAAGGCAGTAGCACACCCAGGTGGACAAGAAGCCAATAACATCCTGGCTTGTATCAGAAACAGTGTGGCCAGCAGGAGTACGGAAGCGATCGTCCCCCTGTACTTGGCACAGGTGAGGCTGCACCTTGAATACTGTGCTCAGCTTTGGGCCCCTCACTCCAAGAAGGACACAGACGTGCTGGAGCATTTCCAAAGAAGGGCATCTAAGCTGGTGAAGGGTCTAGAGAACAAGTGTTACAAGGAGGGGATAATAGAATTTGGGTTGTTGAGCCTGGAATAACGGAAGCGATCGTCCCCCTGTACTTGGCACAGGTGAGGCTGCACCTTGAATACTGTGCTCAGCTTTGGGCCCCTCACTCCAAGAAGGACACAGACGTGCTGGAGCATTTCCAAAGAAGGGCATCTAAGCTGGTGAAGGGTCTAGAGAACAAGTGTTACAAGGAGGGGATAATAGAATTTGGGTTGTTGAGCCTGGAATAAAGGAGGTTCAAGGGAGACCTTACTGCTCTCTACAACTCCCTGAAAGGAGGTTGTAGTGAAATAGAGGTCAGCCTGTTTTCCCGTGTAGCAAGAGGAAATAGCCTCAAATTCTGCCAGAGGAGGTTTAGGTTGAGGATTAGGAAAAACTTCTTCACAAAAGGGGTTGTCAAGCACTGGAACAGTTTGCTCAGGGAAGTGATGGAGTCACCATCCCTGGAGGTATTTAAAAGATGTGTAGATGTAGCACTTGAGCATGGTTTCATGGTGACCTGGCAGTGCTGGTTTAATGGTTGGACTTCATGCTACTTTAAAGGTCTCTTCCAATTATAACAATTCTATGATTCAAAATAATTACTTTAGATACAATCCTGTTGCTGCATGCATGAATCTAAACAAATGTTAAGGCTTTTCTTCACAGTTCAGGGAATATTTTGGTCTAAAATCTACATATATTCAGGATATATTTTTTTTTTCAGAAGGGTGAAAGCAAATCAGAGTTGTATCACACGTGGAATACAACACTAACTTAAAACATCCTTAATTCTTCAGAGAGGTCATGATGTGTTAGGAAGAGTGCTCAATGTTCTGGAAAAAGGAGAGGAGAAGTGGTGCTTCAGTGTAGGTCTGGCCTTGGCAGAGCAAGCAGCAACTGCTTCACTTGCAGGCAGGATAGAGCGTGTTTCTTTGCCACACGACCTAACCCACACCTGCAGGAAATCAGCTGGAAACGGCTGTTTCAAACGGGCAAGCTCAAGACATGCAAGCCTTCACAGGAAGAGATGTTTTTCACTCTGAAGCTCACTCAGGGCTTTTCACAACTTAATGTGTATCACTGTACTGACCTCTCCGTTGACCATCAGGTGGGAGGCCTGGATGAAGCTCTACAGATTCTGTCGTCCAAAATGAAACCGTTTGCTAAAAAGCGCTGATACAGTCCTTAAAGTTTAATAGCAAGTTAACAGCATGGCATGTTACTCTCTTTCAAGTACAATGTCTGGGTTGTAAAATAAACTTTTTTTTTTTTCCTTCTGTTGAGTCTGCACTGGAACAGTTTACCTTCAATCTTACATTCAGTTAACATATACAAATGAACCAGATTACATACAAAATAGAACCTGTTCAAACAATTTTATTTTTCACCCTAAACTGAATTTTATTTCTGTTTCTTTACCTTTAAAAAGTGCCTCAGTCACGTAAGTCTCTTTGGAAGAACACTGTACTTTTCTATGAAACTATGTCGTCTTGAGTTGCTTTACTAGGAAAGGAAGAAGCACTTTCAGATGTTCCTCACCGATTTTAATACGCGGTGCAGAGCTTCTGATTGCTGAGAAATGTCAGGTTCAAAAGACTTTTTCCAAAGGCTGAAGAAATTAGAATGTCCTCATGAGATTCCACAAGCATTACTTCAAAATTAAAATATTAACTTATTCCGTCTGATACAGAAGAAAAATGTAATGGTATGATTGAACAGAGTAGTGACTTACCTAAGAGAATTCCTGCAGATTGTCAGTTCCTGCATAGCGAAATATTAATTTACACATTTTTGTAGTACTCAACAATTTCTCATTTAGGAAAAATTATGAAACTTTAAGTATTGCTGAAACAGGAATGACTCAATGCAGTGAAGTAAAGACTAACATATTTGCCAATGCAGATAGAATTTCTACCAGTGACAAACTTTTACCTTCCTCTAAACAATTCTAGATGTACAGTCTACCTCAGTCTTTTTTTAAACTCCTTTTTGCCAAGTGGTCATCCATTTGTGCATAGGAAGAAAGGGTTTTTCCCTGTATAATACGTTGATGATCGCCTGTTTTCTGATGAGCTCTTGCCTAAGCCTGTAGAAGCTTGGTATCTATGTCGAGGATACAAGATTCACCACCGCCAAAGACATCAACCAAATTTAACTGGTTTAAACCTTGGGAAACTGCTGTTTGTTCCTGATTAATGGAGACGGAGCAAAGTTTTGCAGTTAACATTTGTAAATGACCGTTTTGCATTTGAAGAGAAGAAAGCCTGTAACAAAGCGCTACCCACTGGGTGACAACGACAGCGCCTGACTCGAGTTTCAGTATCAAAATCGAAAGCAGTTAAGACGATTCTTCTCAGTAGGAGTTATCTTTGTGTGCAAAATAGCACGGAGGGCAACTGGCAGAAAAAGGCCCTGCAAAACTTGTGCATCAGGCCGTACGTGGAGGATGAGCACTGACGCACAAAACTTTCTGGGCGAAGCTCCTACAGCTTTTTTCTGTACTTGGCACCCGTTTTAGCACAAACAGATGGTACACCGACTTCCAGGTGGTGCAGTGACCATCGGATAGAGCCAAAGCCACAGAGACTGATGCAGAGGGAGGAGAACTAGAACTAGACCCAACAGGACAAACAGGCAGGGAGCAAGAAGCTGTTAAAATCTGGGTCTGAATTCTTGTGTTTGAAGAAAGATATTCGCGGGGGAAAGCGTGGGGAGGCTAGAGGTGCCTGAAGCACTCAGGTCCCGGTTCAGCCTCAGGCGGGAGCCGGGCACCACGTGGCCGGGCGCTCACTGTCCCCCACCCCCGAACGGGAGGGAGAAGAGGGAGAAAAATACAACCCCCCGTGGGGTGAGATAAGGAGAGTTTAACACAACAACACAAAAGGAGAGGCAACAGTAACCGTAACAGTAAACAAACAATACACAACATAACCGATGTTACAAGGAACCCGACAAATACCGCTGCCCCCTCTGTCCGCGTTAGAGTGGGCAGACGTCAGTGTGGTATTGAATCACCCATTGGCTGGCTCGGTTATCTATCCTGGCTTTCCCCCACCTCCCCACTCCCCCTCCCTTTCTGGTTAACCCTATCCGACCCGAACCAGAAGCTCCCATCGGGCAGGCAGGCAGGAGAGGGAAGGGCGTAGCAGCTGAATTGCTGAGAGAGAAGCCGATGCCGGAAGGATAGAGTTAAAAACTTTTAGGCTGAGGAAGCATGTAATGAACTGGTCTGAAACCAGGATAACAAGACTGGAAGTGCCTTACAACTTGAAGAATGGGATGACCTCGAAGCTTAAAATAGTCAGAAACAAGACACAATAATTAAGAGCAGTAGCTAGACAGTAAAATTCTGTCAACTTTTGTAAATAATGCCTCATTATGTCTGCTTTACACAAACCAGGGACAGAGTTGGACAAATGTCAAAACATCCAGATGTCCTGTACAAAACGTGTCTTAATACTAAAAACTACACCTCCAGGAGGACGATTTAAACTTAAATGTAGGACCACCTCAGCGTAATGAGTTAGGTAACGATGTCAGGTATGGTGGTAGGTACTTAATAGAACACGTTTGCCAAGATTTATGTCATGTAAACTCATGTAACCAATCATGTATAATTTGTTACTTGTACTGTGTGTAGACTACTGCTTGTTGAGCAACCAAAATAAAGCAACTGTCTCAGCTCTGTGTGTTGATTGGCTCTGCACACCAGGTCTTTGAAGGACCCTTTCTCTTTGGGACTACAGCGTGAACTTAATACCGACAGGTAAACAAGCTAGGCTAGGACAGAGTAGATACAGGGAGGGTAAGGAGAGTAACACAGCCTCTGAATTAACAGTAAACTCAGTTAAAAGAAAGAAAAGCAAACCAGGAGTCAATCGCGACTAAGTTGCAGGTGAGAACTCTAGAGACTTAGGAAACCGTGGGTTTTTGGAAGCTGGGGGAAGTCCAGACGTCCAGAAAAATAAGTGGGTGAGGAGCAGCCGGGGAACACGAGCAGTTTGGGGCTGGCAGCAGCACAGGATGAGAAGGAGAGCTCCGCAGCGGGCTCTGTGGAGCGGCAGAAGGACACCGCTTCGTTTTACAAGGAGGGTGACGACAATCAGCTACTTCCAGCCTGCGAACGGGGCGCGAATCGAGGCTGGGAGGCCCCGGCGCAAGGCCACAGACCAGCGCTGGTAGAAGTGACTGCCAGCCTGC
>NW_008612733.1:0-17902 GCF_000691845.1 Merops nubicus
TTTGGCTGGGATAGTTAATTTTCTTCACGATAGTTGGTATGGGGTTATGTTTTAGATTTTTTCTGGAAACAGTGTTCATAACACAGGGATGTTTTAGGTATTGCTGATCAGAGCAAGAGCAACAGAATTACACAGAATCAAGGTCTTTTCTACTTCTCACACCACCCCATCAGCAAGAAGGTTATTTCAGTTCATGACTTTAACATATAATGACTTTAACAAATAAGTAGAAGCAATTTAAACAACTTGAAACAAAAATTCAACTAATATTATAATCTCATAAAAATAAACTAGTATCTCAGAAAATTAAGGAAATAAAAGGAAATGTCAAAGCCTATATTCTCAAAATCGTCCAGAGAAAGGAGAAGGTAACATAATCATAAAGCTAAAGATTTGCAATTCTACTGAAAACATGAATATGTACTTTATGAACAGATTGCAGTCAGGACTACTCCATAAAAAGGTGGTACCAATACCAGAATGAGAGCAGCTATTTGGAAACTAAAAAAGAGCACTTCACATCTCTATATTGTGATTAAAAAAACCATTACCTTTGGTCTAGTAACTCTGGTAACTGCTTGTTTAACATTTAATAAACCTTCCCTGAGGGAAGAGAACTCATGTAATAAGGAAGAAATTGGCCAAGACAGCATTTCAGGACAGGACTATTTTGCTTTCTATATTTGATTTCTGCTCAAAATTTTAGGCTATCATAGGTTGTTTTTTTTTCTTTGTTTGTTTTTTTTGTTTGTATATTTTGTTTTGTTTTTTTCTTTTGGTTTGTGTGGGTTTTTTTCCCCTCCTCTTGCTTTCCTTCAGAAACCATTAAGGATGTTCATTATGCTATTTTCAGTCGCTTATGGGAGCAAAAGCCTCTGAAGAGACAGATAGACAAGAAGAAAAACTGCATTTGCCAAAAGAATGATGCCAGAAGGTAGATGAATGAGTAATATGAACTATGGGATTAGGAAAACTTGGCTGGAATTTGGAAGAGTTTCCACAGGAATTAAGTTCATGCAGTAGAGGGACTGTTGCAAAAGGAATGGAGGTGAGGAGGTGGTTTGTATGCTTAACTGGGAGAGCAACAGTTACCTGACTAGAGCTGGGGAAAGAGGAATTCACCTGAAAATGTAGAGGAAGAAAGATGCCTTGTAGGACTAAGCAAATTCTCCATTACATTTGTTAGAAAGATAAGGTCTCGCAAAGCCTTTGGCAGACAAAGATTCAAGGGATGTAGAACTCCAGATTGGTAAACACTGGAAGAAGCTAAGGGAGAAGAAAAAGACTTCAGGGCTCTGAATCATGGTTTGTCACTTCTAAGTAACCTGTATCTGAATATTTCTCCTGGGCTTGGCTGGGAGCTTGAGTAAACCCACAGAAACTGTCATATTTTCTGTGTTCATTCCATCTCCTCCTGTAAAGGACTTCTATAAAGCCTGGATTTTCTTTTTCCTCAGTATGAGAAAGCTTCATTTTTGTTCAATAGGTTTAATTGTAATTACAGAGAGATCCAGGCTGATTTATGAAACTCAGAATGTTCTTATTACTAAATATTGAATTTCTCTTTATTAGCTCAAATCACTGTAGGTGTGTTCTCTACTTCTTAAATTACTCCTTTTAACTATAAAGCAAACATAATGACACTTTAACAGTGAAAGGGTACTAGAATGATTCATAAATAAAGGGCTCTGAAAGAATGTATGGTGATTGGTGAATCAATGTGTCAAAGTAATGATTCATAGCTTAATCTTTGTCTAAATATTTGATTCACACTCAAGAAAGTTTACAAACTGTTCACTGGCAATCCCTTGTCTCTTGGCTTCATCTTAAAAATTATACTATTGAGTCGCTTTACTCACCAAATTATTGCACATAGTGATGAACACCAGCTTCCCTGCATCTCTTCAGGCATAATTCTCTTTTTTTCTTTGGCTGTGGTTCTTTTGGTTTGTTGGTTGGTTGGCTGGTTTTTAATATAAATAGAAGAAAAGAAGTAATTCATTACTCACTGGCAAAGGCAAACCTTTTACAGAAGAAACATTTCTAACTTAACTTCTAGCTCAAGAAAACTACAAAGGCATTAGGCAGGAAAGAGCTTAGAATCTTGACTGAATTCATAGCAGAGTAGATGAAATCTTGGTAGAACCTGAAGCTGCAAATAATTGCATTATTCATGACGAGCAAACACAAAGCAGTTACACAGAACACGGAGTTAAAGCGAACATTAAGCTCCATTACCTGGGTGGATCTTTGGGAGTTATTTGTACAGAGACTATTTATGCCCATTGAGGTTCCTCACTTGCTAACAACACTGGGTTTTGTTCACTGCATCTTAATAACAAGACCTTTCTAGTCTTTTTGCCTTCCCAAAGGAAAAAAGACAGAAGTGGAATTATACAATGAGGTTCCTCACTTGCTAACAACACTAGGTTTTGTTCAGTATGTCTTAATAACAAGACCTTCCTAGTCTTTTTGCCTTCCCAAAAGGAAAAAAGACAGAAGTGGAATTATTTTTAAACTGTTGGGATTGATAGACAATTTAAAACCAATCAAACAGAAACCAAAAAGTAAAACTGTTAAGGCAGTCACTATCATTTTGCTGTTAAAGTACTTCAAACAATAAAGGCCAGGTCAAGCTACAATATGTTTCTACCCATGCAACTAGATAACAAATGTGGAGTGGAGTTCAGACAGGTTTTCCATAACATTACCTGGCAAATGTTGTAATGGAATTAGGACATTTTGAAGTAAAATGTTAGTAGATCTGTTAAGCAACTGGAAATATGCTGATATATCAGTGGACAACAACAATCTCAAAAAGGTTTCAAAGTCTCATTTTAATTTGAAAAATGTCTTCAATTCTATTCTTGCTCTTACTAGCATAGCTCAAGCCTACTACTGTACAATGCTTATAACAATGTGAAAAAAAAATCACTGCCATAAAGTGGTTATGGAGTGGAAGGAGGTTTCACACAAATCAGGACTATAGTTCTGTGTGGCTCCTTTTGTGGCTACCTACCTCAATGGGCAGAGAGGGGATGAAGAGAAGCCTGAACTAGGTCTGTGCTGTTCTCCCATCAGAAACTACACAGCCCTTTCTTTAGTTACACTTTCCTAACAAGACCTGTGGTTAGGTCAGGGTCCCGTTCTGACCTAGAGTGTTAGAAAGCAATCACCTGTGCATACTGCATCATCTCACTTGGAGCTCAAAGGCTCAGACATTCCTAAAATATATAACTGGATTTTTTAATGAGTTTAAAATCCAGTAAGTGTATGGCTTTGTTATGTAGCTTTCTATCACATGCAACTAGGGGACAAACTACAGGTTTTTTTCATAATTACAGATAAAAGGAACATTTACCATTAGAAATATTTGAGATACTAAGTCCTTCTACATTGCAGATTTTTTTTTCTTCCCTCTTTCCAAGCAGATGAATCCAGCATAATCTGTTATTCAAGCAGCAATCTCATTTTGTTCTGTATGAAGAAAGAAAACTTAGCAGTTATAAAGGAACAGAAATCAGCAGCCTAAAGGAGATTTTTAATCTTCAAGTGGAATTTAAGGAGAGGGCCACAGCTGAGGTCTAACTACTTCTACATGCCTCTGAAACATAAAGCCTATCTAAATTATCTGTTGGGCTTTTCCTCTTGTTTTACCGTAGATATTGAACAATTATTTTCCTAGTGTATCTTGGAAGCTCACACATCTGGAAAAGTAGCAAAGGAAAGATTCAACCTTTCAAAACTAGACACTTAAAATGTGTTGAAGTTAATTTTCCTAAGTGCATCTCTCTGCAGTAATGCAGTGAAAACACAAAATTGAAACATAACAACACTGTGACTATTTAAACCTTATAATTTTTTTTGATTTTGTTAATGTTGCTTCATCTGAATACTTGCTTAATTGTTAGGGGAAAAACATTTCCCTCTTTGATATTTAGTTCCTGGCCTTTCCACTTACAGACCTAAAGACTCCCAAACTTGCTCTTCGTATTTCTGAAAGATTTATAGAAAACAATAGAGGAAATGACCATTTTTCCTTTTGCAGATTTTTAAGGTAAAACCCCAGATTCAAACATAAAATATAACCCAAATGTTCTCTCCCCTTATACTCTCTTCCTGACTACATTGTGGTGAAACAAGAGAGGTCACAAATGATTTTCCTTTGCAGGTCAACTTTCATCAAAGCAGGACTGGGGTTTTGTTGTGGTTATTTTTTTGGTCTACTGCTGAAGTAGAACTTGTACTTTAAATGGATCTAACAAATCTGATTTATGTTTTCACATGAAATCAATAAACTCAGTTAAAAGATATGTCTTCATATTCTGTGCCCTTTGGCATTATATCAATACATTCCAGGATTGTCTTACACAAAATAACTGAATGTGTAAGAAACTAAAGACTTTCTATATACAAGGAACAAAATCCTCTATCTGAGTAAAGCTTACCTATATTATGGACAATTCAGGCACCTAAACCAATTAGAAATCTAAGCATCATATAGCTACATCTACCTGGACAAATATTGGCCAGGAGCATGTCTGTAGCATGAAGAAGTTGTACTGAGAATACAATACCCATGTTAAATATGCTTCAGACATCCAAAGCACACCCACTAACAGCTCGCATGTAGTTTCCAGCTGAATTTCACCCAGTTGAAATCCATTTTGTGCACTCCCATACCATAGTGACACAAAACAAAGCACAGCTATAATAATGATAATTGGTATGAGGAGTTTCAGTTCAGAAGTGCATTTCTGATGCAATGCAGACACATCTATGGGGCTGCCATAAAGGATCTGTTCTACCTGTCCTTGAGACAAAAAAGAAGGAATACTGACCAAAATGGAAACTCTGCACTGAAGATTTCTTCTCCTGTGGCTGAGGAATCCTACAATAGACATGTGTCCCTAAAAATGCCCTTTCAGCTTCAGAGACATAATTCTACAAGCTTCATGAGCCATGGGCTGCATTCATTCAGCTGATGTTTTTTTATGGATTTGCAGGATGAATTTTCTGTTATGCATAAATGTATCTGAATACATCAAAGCATCTTGAAAAATATGTATCTTTTTAGAAGGTATTAATAATTTATATAAGGTTTCTGCAAATCCAAGGCCATGAAAAATCTAGGCCTAGCTATATATACTGATAAATATTACAGAATAAAAATTAAAATATTATAGAATGGAAATTAATATTCACTGCAACAAACACCATGACATGGGTCTTTATCCTCATGGGAGTTGTCTGGGTTTTTTCCTGCTGTTTGGTGCCCTACGGCCAATTGTTTCTGCTTACAAGTCTCACTGTGATAATTCATAACTTTTCAAACTGAGCTTCTGTACAGTGCTGTCAGCACACATCCCTCTCATAAAAAAAAAAATTGTTCTAGATGCATCCCAAATTAAGTAAAACACCACTCATATATTCAGTTTCCTACATTTTCCTAGGTGTGTTACTTCAATGTTCTGATCTTTGTAGTTAATTCAAATAATTCCATTACAAAACCATGGTCATAATATATACAGGAACATGAATTCATACAAACTCCAGAGATGCTGTGATTCACACATTTCACTCCTGATTATTTAAAGTACTAATATTGTGTGTTTCAGACTTGAGGGAAGGGTATGTTTAATTTGGATCTTACAAAGAAGATTCTGGCATACATTTAAATCATGTAAGGAAGGGTAATTTTTGATGATGCTGTAAAGTCATCCTGATTAGCAACTTTTCTATAAAGCAGGATGCCACTGTTATCAATACTCCAGGAAAAAGACTGGCATATGGCATGATGATACAAGCCACCAGGTTGCTGTAGGTCAGCAGGATGCTATAGAGCACTTGGAAGCAGTTATTCATGATGATGGGGAAACCAGGCTCCTCAGTGGTTTCTCTGATGAGAATAGGGTGCTAACATGGATCACACATCCATAATTCCCCTACAGTCTGCTTGATTTCAACAGTGAGATGAAAACACAAGTATGAACAAAGTAACATAAGTAGAAGTTTTACATTAGAGCATAATATCTTTGCAAACAATCCTGACCATATATATGCATCTAAGTGATATATGAACAGTTGTAACATGCAAGATAATTCTTGGTGTATAATATTCCACCTGCTGACCACTGATCATGCTATTACACAAACATGTACAATGTAAAGGGTCTCCAAAGATGTGCTGTTCTTTGCACTTTGCATAGTCCATCCCTCCAAATATCACATCTACGTTTCCTTCAGATCTCATTATACTACTCCTTTATTCTTCTTATACATAATCGGACTGCTTTGTATGCAATTATGCATATGTGCTCAAAGTGAGATTTTAATTGGAGCAATATCATGTAGGTTTTGCTGTTTGCATTGCCTGTACCATGTCTACTAGGATTAGAATTATGCTGCTGCTTCATTCATAACCTGAAAGCAGTTAATAGATAACTCACTGAAAAGTTCTTTATTGATTTTTTGATATATTTTTTTCCTAACTTGGGGTTTTAAGAGGTAAGTAATGAACCTCCTTGTCTCACCAATTCCCCTGTGCATCATGCTTTGTTGCAATCACAGTCCTGGCAGTTATTCAAGTCTGGTCACATTTATACCTGGTAACACCAGCACATATCTGTCACTGTCACTTTCTTCTTTTTATTCATAATCACCTATTCTGAATAACATTTCCTCAGTTCATAATTTACTTTGAAATGTACCTGCTGTCAAAATGACTTAGGACTTTACCAATAAATGCTATGTTTGCTTGTTTATGAAGTGTAGGAAAGAGTACATACAGAAGAGAGTCTGCACTGTCATTCCTGAGGTCTCAATTTTATCCAATTCCCAAACACAAAGCTCTTTAAAGAATTATAATTATCATGAATTGCAAAATATTAAGCTTTTCTGAATCATAATATGTTATACATTGAAAGATCTAGGTTTAGGTAAATTGGAATTCAAGTGTTGTTGTCTCTGGTATAATACTTTCTAAACATCTTCAATTTATTCTGTTCCTTCTCTTCCACAAAAGAACTTCTCAAGGAAGAGGGTGTGCTTTCCTAGATGTTTTGCACTGTAGTGCATTCATATGCAATAAGATATTAATATTAATCAATTTTTCAGAAATAGAATCATACCACCTACATTTTTGAGCTGAATTCTTCTCTATGTTTTTATCTGCTCTAATATCCACGGCAAGCATACACAAATGGCAAACTTGTTTCTGTCTCTACCATTCACCCTGAACCAAAAAGCAGGATACCAGCAAAAGTTTTCTGACTCAAATTCAAAAAAAAACCTCAATTCATCTGCTCTCCTTTGGAAGACACTCTCCAGTGAAAAAGCTCACAGCATATAGAGTGTGCTAAAATTTACAAGTTAATTGTTCCAGAAGAGGACATTTTCTACTCATTTCAAAGACCTTGACTTAGCCACCAAAAAAACCAACCAACCAACCAACAAAAACAAACTGCCCAGAAATGTCAGGAAAGCTTGATTTTGGAGATCACTTCAAAAAACTGAACTGGCAAAAGGATTGAACTCTTAACAGGCACTAAACTATTTTCTTCATAACTACTTCAAATCAAATCTGTGCTAGTATCAAATCTATAAGCTTAACACAGGGTAATTATTTCCTAGGGGAAGGTTGCAAGAGTCTGTGTAAATCCTAAATGAAGACAGATACTTCTTTGAAAGTGTCCTGCATAATTACTCACTTTGTGTGAAAAAGAGCTGCTTAAGTGGTGGTGTTTTCAGCTGTACTTCTCACTACACCAACAAGGGGACATGGCAGCATGTTTAGCCCTACAATTTTAAATGGAGTCTATCTAACTAAACATTTAAATCCAGAAAAATGGCTAATGTAACAGCACTTGCAGAGCATGTTAGCTCCACCAAGAAGTTTATTATATTTAAGTATTATTTATACATGACAGAAAATGAAGCTCTGGAGAGAAATGTCTGTATAGGCACAATGAATATTTTACACTCACACAATCACTGCAATTTGAAGGCACATACTAGGAGTTTGTGCCTGTGTTATACTCCAACTAAAAATACTAGCAATATTTCTAGTAAAAATGTATTTTTGAATTTGCTTTATGCTGGGAATGAAGGCAGGAGTAGGCAAAAAAAAAAACCCACCAACCCATAATTCAGTGCACAAAAGCAGTCCCCGTTTTCCATCAGTCTCCAAGCATACCTAACAATCAATTCTCTGAGTAAAAATCAGATTACAAATTAAATTCTTTACAAGTAGTTCTATAGTACGTGTGTTTTCTATTATAAGCTTTTGGTGGAAATAAATTACCAAAATAAAACATTGCCCTTTGTCTTTTAGCACAGATTTTGCTGGGAAGGTTAAGGAATGAAAACATATTAGAGTTCCATGTGATGTTTCTATTTGCATATCATCTTTCTGGAGTGAAATTTATAGTAGGTTTTGAACACGGTCTTTCTAGGCTAGAAAGTATAGTCAAAGTATAGCAGACTAAAGTGAAGATATCCCTGAGAAAAGAGTCAGGAGCTTTTTTTCCTAATTGAAAGCTACTCAATGGTTCTTCCTCTTAACAAGAGCAAAATGAACTCACACGGTTTGTATTTCCAACTAAAGTTTAGGTAGTGATTGGCAAGTGTAATATCTGGGCTTCAAATTACCTGGCTTGTCCCCCAAAATGTAGATTATGACCACATGTTCCTTTCCAAAGCTGTGCTGATTTGTTCTAAAGGAGAAGGTTCACAGGGAGTTAGTCTGACAGTACTAGTAGCCTGTAACAGGATGATACAGTGAGGAAATACTATTTCCAAAAATCACAGAGTGAAGATCTCCCCGAGAAAAGAGTCAGGAGCTTTTTTGTCCTGCTTGAAAGCTACTCAGTGGTTCTTCCTCTTAACAAGAGCAACATGAACTCACACAGTTTGTATTTCCAACTAAAGTTTAGGTAGCGAATGGCAAGTGTAATATCTGCGCTTCAAATTACCTGGCTTGTCCCCCAAAATGTAGATTATGACCACATGTTCCTTTCCAAGGCTGTGCTGATTTGTTCTAAAGGAGAAGGTTCACAGGGAGTTGGTCTGACAGTAGTAGTAGCCTGTAACAGGATGATACAGTGAGGAAATACTATTTCCAAAAATCACAGCCTAATGCAATTTTTTACACAAGCTGTCTTGTGTAATCAGAAGAATACTTTTTATTAAAAATGAACAGTAAAAGGAGGTCATTTTGGCTTAAAATGGACAGCCAGAAAAATGTGTAGTGAAATTCTTTTCTTTCCTTCCTTTTCCTCATAAACAGCAATTATTTTGACACTTCATGTAGAAATAACAGTCAACAGTTGCACTTATTTTTCTAGACTAGCAACTTTTGCATGAAAAATTAGGTACTGCTTTTGTACAGTTCTGACAGATTGATGGTCTAATCAGCGGAGAAGCTTCTAAAAATATATTTAGAATATTTGTGTTAAATTAAGGCACTTTTTGACTGCCTGTAAAAGAGTAAGTCCCTGACTCTACCCCCACCTGCTACCTGTATCAGAAGTAACGTGCAAAGGAAGATTTTCCATAGGCCTATCATTCTTCCTGGGCAAATATGAGCAGGAAGACATGAAATTGGGATCACTTCTAGCTGCATCCTGGGCAAATATGAGCAGGAAGACAGAACATGAAATTGGGATCACTTCTAGCTGCAGGATATAACGTAAAAAAAAAATCTCAAAATAATCTGCAACCGGTAAGAACTGATTGACAATATTTCCTAAGGAGCAAAAGGGAAGATAGAAGGGAAGGCAGGGAAAGAAACTTTAACTCTAACCTCATTCCATGTTTCTTCCTGACAGTACATTGACTTGATATAGGACTCATTATGTTCAGAACTAACATCTATTTTCAACAGTAGGTGTACTTGCCATTTACCCTTAACAATAAAGTCCTGAAAAATAAAAATGGTTTTAAGTCAAAATGTAAGAGACAAGGAATTTGGTCCATCCTAGAAGTATGTTAGAAGACCTTTTCTACACTTGGGGATTTCATTGCCTTCCACCTACACATCACTGGAGACCATGTGAATCACCAAAGCAGCCCTTTAAATATGGTTACCAAATTAAATGTGTTACAATTTTATCTTCACGATCTTAACCTTTGAGACAGAATTATGCAAAAGATCTCTGTGTTTTATTCAGTGGATATTTTCAGGGCAATGAACACTCAGAAAAGACAACAGATAAACCTAGGAGAGTGTTTTCCAGAGACAAAAGTGTACACTACAAATAATGCAAGCTTCACAGAAAAGCAGGATTCATATCAGAGGAGAATTTCTTTTTAACACCAAAAACTATACCTACTGGTTTAAAATTGTACTTCGGGAACCAGTTTGTCATCTGCAAATGTAAAGTAATTTAGCTGTGAATATATGTTATGTTGAGTACAATTTTGTCTTAAATATAACTGATGACAATATTAATACATCACTAATAAACCCTGTTTGCAAACAGTGTAGTCTGGTCAGTCTGAACACTTGGGACTGATGAGCATAGCAAGCTCTGTCACTTCGAAGTGAATGTTTTATAACACTTTATTACACATTTACAAAAAAAAAGGAAATTCCAAAGTGATAAAAACCAGGCAGCGCTCCACATTTCTGCCTAGCAGCATCACCACCTATAGACTGTCTGCAAAATCCTGTGTATAAGGATCTCCTCAAGTACTTGAGGGTGGTAATAAAGCATGCAGGAATCAAACTGTTCATTAATTTAGTTCTTATTGAAGTTACTTAAAAGTGGGACCAACAGAACTCTTTAAACAATCTGGCCTTAAAATAGGACACAAATTCCCTGCTGGCATTCTTGTTTATTTTAACAGAACCTGTTCTTCTCAGTTGACTTCATTACCTTTTCTATAATGGGATGCTGGAATGCATTCCAAAATAACAAGATTATAAAGACATTCCGTTGGTCATCAAATGCACTTTTTGCCTTCTGCGTGGAGTACAGAAATTCTACCTGTATAAGAATCAGAGTTTTAATAATCTGTTTCTAAAATTGAGTATGACCAAAGCAAATAAACAGCAGAATGACAAGTATAAAGGTGAAATAAAAGAAAGAAATGTCACATGAGAATGACAGAAAAGGAACATGTGGAAGGATTATTTTAGTCACATGCTGTATGATTTCATGGGATGGTTTTCCTGAAAGCCACTCTTTTATATTCTAGCTCTACATCATAAACAAGAAGAGTAGAGAAAATTCTGTCTGTTCTTGAAGCCAACATCAAAATTCCCACTAAATTCTAAGTTCAGCTTGCATGATAAAAGAAGCCTATTGACTTACAGTTACTAAAGCCTGTATTTTATTTCTCAGCTTGCTTGATCTAAGAATGCAGAGCAATGCAGATCTAACAAAATTCTTGCCTTTCATGTATTACACACTCGTGGGGTTTGGTGGAATTTTTCTCCATTGTGTGTCTTCGGTGGGGTTTTTGTCATCAATGCCAAATTGGAATAAGTTACCAGAAACATTTGTATCTGAGACCAATGCTCACACAAAAGCTACAAAAGCACTCTTGATTCTCCACTTTATTTTCATAATCACAGTCATCCCTGGGAGTCTAAAAGACAGCTTTAAAATTTCACTTACCTCTTATTTTCTAAAAAAAAAATAGAAATAAAAAATAATCAGAAAAACAAAAGGCAAACCACACCTGTAAAACCACATTATAATACATTTTAAATTCTCAGACACATTAACCTCAGAGTTTGAGGGTCTGAAAACACCCTCTGGACATTTTTTTCTGAAGGCTCACTTTTCTACTTGGCCTAAACTACAACACATTAATGCTAATGAGATTGTGTACAGCTTTTTGATGGCACACACTAATAAATTCTATCTATCTTACAGCTTAAATTACCCACTGGCATTTGATTTTTTTCACAAACATGTATAAAACTTTCTACTTAATAGAACGTCTTCTAAGTTCTTTCTTTCATAAAATAGAAATAGTTTCAATTTGTAAAAAAATAAGACTAAAAATATCTAACTTTATCATGCTTATTTGAATGGTATCCCAACTGTTGTTACTAACAACTTTTAAATAAACCAAACTAAACAGTGGGAATGAACTTACATCTTGGTTTAGAAGTTAATTCCAGCACATAATTGAGCTGTTATTTCCTGGGTTTGTATTTATTATACAACAGTTTTAAACCATAACTCCTGTAATTTTTGCCCTATATATTATGCACATGCAATAATATTGCATAAGCAATAAAGAAACCTTGATTCAAAATTTGAGCTGACACAGATTTGCCTAAGCACAATTGACATATGATGTTTCCAGCTCTGTCTTGCCCCAACAGAAATCCTTCTGTAAAATTGATGACAGTCACCTTCAGCCACTGACACTAGCTGGTTTATCTTCTGAAGATCACCCTGTAGTAAGAAAGATGAGCTCCTCCTGAAGAAGAGGGGCAAAACTAGGGACTAATTTTGCACCTCTGAATTTCTCTGCGACTTAATTTGTTTTCTCTTGCTCTCTCTTAATTGATCAAGGTTTCCTAACTAGGCCATTTAAGTTAGGTGCCAAGGGCTGTGTAGCATGCACACTTCAGAATAACTTTCTCATTAAAGCGTCAGAGGACAAAGGCTCAAGGAGAATTTGCAATCAATATTCCATATTATCTTTTACAACTCCTTCCTTCAGCAGCCATTCCCAGCACTGTATTTATTTGCAGATCCTTTTACACAAAAGTAGCAGGACATGTGTAGACTTGCATAAAACTCAATTTCACCAAAGAACAGTGTTTATTTCTTAAACAGTAATCATTTTACACAGCAGAAGCTGAGACTGAGCACAATAATAGTTTATTACAGAAAATTCTGAAACTTTAATGGGCTTTTTAGTGATTCCATGCTCTGGTAATGTTCCAGGGAGGATTTCCTTCTGGTAAAAGGCCCTATAATTTAAAATAAGTGAAGACATCAGGATGTGTATCATTAATTGTTAATTCTCCTCACCTAACTTCATTGGTTTCCTACAGAGTAGCTAGTTAACAATGATCTATAGACAGGGGTTTTTTTAGAATACCTATAAAAAAAAACAAAACTAAAGTGCTTTATGAGATGGTTCTCACACCATCTGTTACACTGCTTTGAATGAAAGGACAGCGAGAGAGTTCAACAAAAAATGATGTAGCAGATGGCCTTGAGATAAAACGATGACATTTTCTTTTTATATACTACTGAAGAGACTACAAGAAGTTAGGCCCCAACTTCTATTAGAAATGGGTACAATTATTTGGAAATAAAGTATACTTGAAGAAAGGTCTCAAAAATGCAGCTTGTAGAACCACTATAGTGTAAGGGGAGAAAAAAACAACACCCTAGGTTAACAGCAATGTTAAGAGCACCATGCCAGTGAACATCTGTCTTTATCCTTCCTTCAACCTTATCTATGGTCAGCTTTTTAGCTGCCCTCCTAGATAAAATGATGCAAGACTTTTCTGTTTCTTAATCCAGAGTTCTCTCCTCTACATCTTTCTGAAGCAGTCAGTGAGCTTCATCTTAATTAGACACCTTGCCTTACTTTTTGACCTGATGTATGGGAATCAAATAAATAGTAGCTAAAAATATATTTATTTTCTATTTATTATTATTTTCTATAATATATAAGACATTGATTTCTTTCCTTTGAGTACATGAGAAGTATCTCAGTGACCCGTTCCCAAAATTCAATGTGGTCCGTATGGTCCCAGCAAATTCTCCCTCTAATGATAGATCAGTTTATTCCCAGCAACTGGATTAGGAACTTTAAATAGTCTTTTAATTTAGGAACCTTTAAATAGTCTTTTTATAAAATGAGGCTTCATGGGTCATTACAATTTACAGATGAAACCTGAAAAATGACTTGCAAGGGAAGAATAAGTTCATATATAAATTTTAAAAGTTATTACACTACTGCAGAGGAGCTTGAATCAGACTGATTGTAACGTAAACATTAGTTGATTTTTTTTACATTAGAACAGAATTTTCCTTTACTATTGCCCTTTGCAACACCATCAGCAGTAAATTTGTCTCAGTTGGTAGGCAGCTAGGTGCATTCCAGGTCTCTCTGAGCATTACTTCCTATTACAAAACTCTTTCATCTTATTCTGTAGACAGAATGTCAATGTTTTTTTACACTTGATTCTGCATTGTACAGCATAATTCATGGTGGAGTAAAAGCAGCCTGCCTATAACATTCAAGTTGCAGAATCAGCTAACAAACTACTTTGCAGTTCCCAAGACAAACAGAGGCAAAAAAAGTGAGAAAGTGGTACTGAAGAGAGTGTAGTTATATACATTCCCATGAGTCAGTGACATGTGATAGGACATTATAGGATAAATTCCATAAAAAAAAATGCACTGAAAGATCTGGGAAAAATTATAAAGTCAGACTGCACTATGAAATAAACTTTTCCCTATAAATAACAATTAGAATCTAATGTAGGGAATTTCCTTGTAGAGAATATTTTTACCTTGTGAAGATGAGAATATTTTCATGTGGTTGGGTTTCGTTTTTTTAAAATCATTAGGAAAAAACAAAACAAAACAACAACAACAACAAAAAAGGAAACCCAGGTGAGGGGATCTGTAGAGAATGGAAGTTTATTTCCTGCTAATTCAAAGAGGAAAAGATAACAGAAGGAAAAGGTGATAAATCCCAGTTTGGCATCAGTTTCTTAGTCGTGAATATTTATAAAAATATTTGTGAAAAAGCTCTAATAGAAAATTAGATCAACAGTGGTGCAATAAGCCTTCTTTCTTCATTTGGCTAAATTGTGTGGGACATACAAACAACAACTAAATCTGTAAATAATACATAATTTATGTTTGGTTTATATTGACAGTTTATTACCCTCTTGCACTGAGCTGAAAAGATAACCCTTCAAACTTTTATGATTGTTTTTTTGTTGGGGTTTTACTTGTTTTGATTATTTTTTATCCTGAAAGTCAGTTGTTAAGAAAAAAAAAACATTATGTATTATGACTGAGTAGCACTTTTTTTTCTCTCAGAGAATCAATATGAGCTCTTATTTTTAGATACAGTAATCCATTCTGGGTATCAGTCATAGGATGCTGTGGGATTTGCATCTTTGGATGGCAATTACAGTTCATTTCCAGTTTTGAAGAGTTAGTTTGTGGAGACCACATATAAGCTCCTAAAACAAGAGAACTATTAGAAAACTCTAGGCAGCCCTGCTTTAGGAACTTGATCTTTGCTGAACAGCAGGATATACTATGAACCAAACAAAGCAATTTCACTTTCCTACAGGTATCTCTGCATAGGCATCTACCAATAGAGATTCTTACAGTAACTGTTATCACCATTGAACTTCTAGATTAGAATTTACCATGTCTCAGAAATCTATTAGTACCAATCGGTGAAAATTCCCATGGCTTTCAATTTCCAGCATACTGCTATGTAAGTAATGGGAATATGCTAGAGTAGGCATGCAGTCTTCAGCCTTTGCTTCAAAAGACACACTTATTTCTGTGAGATCAGCAGAACAAATAAATACTAATGTCTTACTAGAGAGTACGTAAAAAAGTGAACCAAGAAAACCAAAAGGAGTTTCTTTCTAAAGAAGAACTTCTTAAGAACACCAGAGAAGTCCTAAAAATATATTTCCAATATAAATCTTCAGTTGAAACATTATACATCTTACTACTACAATGAGAAAGGAGAGATGATTTGCAGAGCCTTAGCAAATACAACGTGGGGGTCCAAGACACACCAGGACACTTGACCATGAACTGGTATTTTCATATTCAGTCAGGAAATTAAATGAAGAAAACTCTGACAAAGCCAGTGAGGCTCTGAAAAAATTCAGTCTTAAGGTCAGGAGAATTATGATAATCATTTGTATTTGTCTTTTCTGCACAATCCAGAGACAGAATGCCATCCTGCTGATTTCAGCATCAAGTCCAATAATAAAGAGAAAAAAAATCACTGGAGAAACAACGATACACAGAAAACTCAACAGATGTCCCAGCAATCAAAGACATCCCATTAAGAAATGAATAAAACATTCTGCTAATCAAAAAAAATATGAAAAAAACAACGAAACATAAGCTATAACCCTCATAGAAAATAACACAGCCTTTCTTCATGGAAGAGCTGAAAGACTAAAACACTGGCATATATGACCTAATCTTCTGTACAGGACTAGCTATTTAGATCATAACATAGTGATAAGGTCATGAACTCAGAGTAGCTAGAGCAGCCATTATCCATGAAAAAGAAGCATCTGCTAGGATTCTATTTATACGTATAGAAGAACAAATAGACAAGACACTTGCAATGAAATGTTTAAGAATATGGAAGGGTAGAGTCCATCATTCACCTAGCTAAAGACTTTCCAAGGAATAGAAACATTAAGAAAGGGGTAGATGGTTTGGAAAAAAAGGTGAACTGAAAAGATGCATTAACACAGCACCAACCAGGAAGAAAAAAAAAAAAGAAAAAAGAAAAAAAAAAAGGCAACAAAATCTGGAATATGATACTAGCCATGCAATTTTTATGGAAATACAGAAATTTAGTCTTTTCCCTGTTACACAATAGAACTACTAGAAGCGTCAGGCTGCATATTCTTGTTTTACACTTCACAATGTGTTCCTGAAAAAGAAAGGGACATTCCTCTCATTCAGCTGATTCACTTAAATACTTGACTGCTGCCAAGAAGTCAGACTTAGGTCAAAAGTTACTGCGGTGTTCTTGAATATATTTCTTCAGTGCTTTAGAATATATTTCATTGGAATGAAAACAGGCCAAAATCCTGACAGGATTCTTGCAAATTAATTATCTTTTGTCTTAGAAGTGGAGACCTCCATGACACAGTTCTAGTCAAGGCTCCCTATTTCCCGTTACTGAGGTGCACGGAATTTTGGCATTCATTGTACACTTTGCTAGGAAAACATAGAAAAGACAATACCAAGAAAAAAAATACAACAGATGGGAAAATTCTTCAATCTGTGCTGCTGTAGTGCACAATACACATCTCCTGCAAGATACTCTGCCACTGTACCTAACTGCAGATCACGTATCTTCTGCCAGGCAGATGTGCTGGATATGGGTTCCTTCCTCAAATTTAGCAACATCATACACCATAAGTGTAGGCAGAAGCACCTGAAGTGCCCTTTTGACCACAGACCGTTTGCTTCTCAACAGTAATCATAGGTCAGGGAATATGATGGGATCCACTCTAGCCTCATCTTTAGGGTGGCATCATACAGTGCACAATCAACTGTTCTGGAAAGAAATGCAATATTAAAGTAGTACTTGGAGCTTGATAAAATGAGTGTAGTTAAGAAAAATCAAAGAAAGAAAATGGAAGATGAAGACTAATTAAATAAGAAACCTTTGGAACATAAGAAAGAACCAAAGAATAAAATGGAGAACAAAGAAAATTAAATCTCACAAACACAGAGGACTATGAATCAAGCAGTCTTTGCCCAAACACTTTTAGACTGAATGCTAAACTGCCCTTTGATTAGCCAACTGAGATCCAGAAACTAAGTTTGGGGTTTCTTTGTTCAGCTAAAAAGTAGTAGACAGAAGCTAAAAACACACTCACAACACTTGTAACAAATATGGCAAAGGTTGTGTAACCTAAAGGTGGAGCATTAATATCTGTGACTGGTGATCTAAAAGAAATTCACTGAAGGATAACTAGAACACAAAAATCTTAATTAAAAAAAAAAAAGAAAAAACAAAACCCAAACTATAGCTCACTTGACATTTTAGAGAATTTAGATTATTTTTAAAAGTATAATTTCACATGAAGAAAATCTATAATTCATTCATTTCCAATTAAGAAAAGGTAGATTACAACAATTATTTCATACAGAGCTGAACCTCTTCCCAAAATTTGGCGGTGATT
>NW_008612733.1:17933-18801 GCF_000691845.1 Merops nubicus
TCCTGCTGCTATTCATGACACGGAAGAAAATATACAAGTATGAAAGAACAGTCAGACAATTTAAAAGGCAAAGGTACATCTAGTCATGTATTGATTGATACCAGGATTAAAGCTTCCTTAAAAAATTATATGTAACTTTTTGGTTCCTGCAATATAAAACAGAATTCTTAATCAAAACTACATCTAAAAATTTGCTCTTCTCACTAGTTGTGACTCAAAAACAATATTCAAAATTTCAATTAAGTTATTAATTCTGTCAAATATTGTCTTTTTTTAAAGAAATAAAATTTCATTCAGATTCAGAACTTTATTATGGATGATTTCACACTAACAGGTTCCAGAGAAGAGTTATGTATTTCTTCCTGTTCCTTTTCTCTATAGAATTTAATAACTTCACTTGTTAAGAATTGTTGATGATCCTTTCACACATTTATACACGTTATCTATTTATACCTACAGGCACCCATGATACATGGACATATGCAGCAATGCTTACCATTTTATTTTGCTGCTTACATTTGTTTTATCTTTAGATAAGAAAGAAGTGCAAGATTATACATTTTAGAACATCTAGATACCAATTAAAGTATTAAAAACGATGCTTATAATCATCTTGTATTTTAACAGCATTTAGGTTTTGTAACTGCATAGTGAAGCATAAAAATACAAGCAGAGTGTTCCCTAAAGGGCTAGCAGTCTATTCTGTCCATGGTATTTTTCTGAATTCATTTTCATAAATACCTAAAAATAACAAAATATAATTCCTGTTTTTTGGGTTTTTTTTTTTTTTTTTTTTTTTTAAAAGGCATTTTTTTTGTTTTTTTTTTTTTTAAATTACGGAATTGCATTATGAAATAACTGGGCAGCG
>NW_008612733.1:18832-45975 GCF_000691845.1 Merops nubicus
TTTTTTTTTTTTTTTTTTTTTTTTTTTAAAAGGCATATTTTCTGCTCTTTTTTTTTTTAAAATCAGGAATTGCAATCTGACATAACAGAGGCAGGCTTGTCCTGAATACTTGAAATGCGGGAGGGACTTGTGTGTTTAATTGCCATTGTTAAAGTCTATTATTTGCAAGAAAGAACAATGTGAGAGGCAGCTACATAAACCCTGTGACTCTACATAGGTTTTCTCCATACGGTGAAGAAATGGTTGGATCTGGATAGAGATAACCTTGGATTTACACTAAGGTACTGGCTTGTCTAAGTTCCACTGACTTCCATTAGTGTTAAGAGTAATAAGAACTGCACTTTAGAGTCCAACAACACTTAAAAGAATCTCCTAATGGATTCCACATACAATCCAAGCTAGAAAAGCTAAGAGCATTTATTGTGTATTTTGTTGAAAGGTTGTTAGTTTTAAAACAGTGCCATCCACACAAATAATCAGAAAATATCAAATGTCATACTGTTTTCTACACTACTATTGCTGGCATGCCACAGAAAACCACAAAGCATTCATTATCTTGCCTTAATAGCGAACCAATTAATCTGTTTTGCACTGTTATCATATTATGCAGGAAATTCTGATTTAATAACAGAAAAAAAATGCATTTAAGAAAGGGTAACTATGGCAGCTGCATTACAAGCCAGTGCTTGTCTCTCTTGGGGTGTCAAAAGTGCTCCCTTACTCTAAAAACAGGACAAACTTTGATAACAGATGTTACAGTAATCACTAAGTAGTCTCTGCTCTTAAAGATCTTGAATTTAAACAGTTGAATTCAAGCTAAATATAAACATAAGCTGTCATTACAAGCACTAACATATACAAAACGATGATCAACATTTAGGGAATTTCAAGAGTGAAGAATATTAGAAAGTAACTAATGGATATCCACATTTAAAAATTAGGTAACTCTTCCTTCAAGACTTTGAAGCAATTTCAGCCCCATAATTCTGTCTGAAAGCTTCTCCTTTTTCACTACATATTTTCAGTACAAAGTATTTTAGTTGCTATTCATGTGTATTCCCAGCAATATTAACAGCAAGTTTTGTTGGCTGCATAGAAAACTAGGGTGTGTGTCACAGTTTCAGTTAAAGGTGCAAAGCTTTTAATGAAAATTTCATAGTACACACCCATGTACAGAATGTCTTAATAAATGGCTACTATTTTCTGGTTTCATGTTAATGGAAATATAGCACCAAGTGAAGAAACTGAGTAGAAGTATTGTGGTAATGCCACACAGTTTTCAGTAGCATTTATATTTCAGATCTCATTGTCTATTTTTTTCTTGAGATTTTTTTTTTGCCAATTCTTTAATTCACATTTATCACAGGAAAACTCAGGACTTTGACTCCTTTGTTTTTGTGATTTGCTTTTCATAGCACTTTACAAGAGCACTCTATTTTATAAATCTGTTGAAATTACCCTGATTCTGCAAAATGAGGCGCAGGCACTTCTGTGGAGGCTAAGTAAGAGTCCATACTCCACACACTGCACTAAAAATCTACCAGATGGCAGATATTGGTTAGTAAACTTCAACCATCCAGTGACAAAACAATTTGTTTGGGAATTCTGTTGTGTTTACATCAGTGTTGACTAGATATTTGGAAATGTCTCTTGTCTTTGTAAATGCTTTCTTTTTTTTTGCCTGTTTTCCTACTTGGTTCTTCCCTTAACATCACAAATACATTTCTTATTACAGTTGTAATACAGACAGAAAAAGAGCAGTCCAAAGTTAATTAAAAACAATAGACAAGAGATTGAAGTCTGTTGAAGACTGAAATAAGAGTTAGATGTATAAAACATGATAATCATATTGGGATAGCCATGTTATTTATACAAAAAAAATGAAACACATAATACATGGTAAATTAATTGATACTTTTGGGTAGACTGCTAGGTTCAATAAACCTAAAATTCTCATAATAAAATCCCATATCTAATCTGGCCCATCAATAATAAGTCTGTTTTTTTCTCCTCACATGCAGGCTTCCTCTTGATATTAATAGAGTTATCCTTCATAAACCAATAAACATCTTTGTAGAGAAATGTTTTTATGTAATGTAACAAAAACAATATTTTCTTTCTCTGGAAAGAATTATTAATTTCCATATTCACTTATTTTCAAGTACGTGTAAGCTAGAATTTCCAAGAGACTTACAGAGTGCATTAAAGGCACTACATTTTGTGATAACAAATTACCACTTCATCCAAAAATCAGACAGCTCATTGTGAACAATGGCTTGTCCACTAGGCATAAATTTTAATGATAGACATAAAAGAAAAGTGCAGTCTTATTCCTAATATAGTAATACAGACATGCCCTTGCATAACAGCTCCCATTATGTAATTTCCAGTGGCAATGTAATTTATCTACTGTAATTTGCAGACACATTTAAAACTAAATAAAATTAATATTTATGCAGCTTTTTTTTTTTCTTTTAAAAAAAAAAAACTCCCAGATTTTATTTTATTTGACCATGTTCCTCAAATGGATTTTCTTGCTTTCATCTTCCTGGTTAATAAATCAAGGAGAATATATGCATAATGATTAATGCTAATAACTGTCTTGCAATAACATTGTGATGTACTGCAGTAGATGTCCTCCTGAAATTAAATCTAAGCTCTTTTACACTTCTTTCATAGAAGAGTGGTAGTAAAGATCACAAAATATCTGCCAAGGAGAATAGCAGAGAAAAAATACAAAATGTGTTCCAGCTTTCTCCATATTCTCTTAATTTATAAAATAACACTCACTTCAATTTTCTTAAAACTTGTTAATTCAATATTAAATTTGCATGCAAATTGAAATGTTTCAAGATGCAATACATTTAGACGTGCAACTTCATTTTTAGAATTTCCTTCTTCTTTCTGTCCATATCTGTACAATTTTTTCCTAATGAAATTATTTTAACAACTTGCATGAAGCAGTTTATTGTAATTTTCCTCTTTTGTAAATAATTATGTAGATTCTTTTTAAATAGAAAGCCATCTTTCCACTGTAAAAATCCACAAGCTCCTGTGGCTGCTCTGCAGACAAAATTAAAGTTTATTAAATGATATGGCTGGAAGGATTTGAGTCTATCTTTTAAAAAGAATAAGTGTTAGAAACAAATTCTGAGAAAAACTAACAAACACTTTCCTTTTTGCACCAATAAGTGCAGGATAAGAGGCAGAGGCAACTCAGAGGGATAAAAGAAATGGAAAGGGATGCTGGTAGATGAAAGAAAAGAAGAAATGACTCAACTCCTCTCAAAGCAAAGTGAATTTTGCAGAGAGAAGAATATAGAATACAATGTGCAGTGCTTCCAACACTCACAGAGGAAAAAAAAAAGGTTAGGCAGATTAGAGAAGTGAGGGTCATGATAAAAGTCATCTTTGCCGATGCACAAAGTCAGCTTTTAAAAATATTGTAGCCACAGAGATCTCTGGAAATGAGGCAGCTGAGTTTTGTATATTCAGTTGTTAATTTGGTATTCCAGAAATACAAACACTGCTCCTACTGGCTCAGCCTGGTCTTGTTCTTGGTAGAACACTCCCCTCAGCTTCTGTCTGGATAGAGGGTGGAATCATACTAGTCTCAGCATGAAAATTGACTTGGTTGCCCCAAGCACAAGGCAACAACTCTCATTTCCACTGCTCACCACAGCTGGAGAATCGCAGAATATTTGATGTTAGAAGGCACCTCTGGAGGTTGTCTAGTGCAACACAACTCAAAGCAGTGTCAGCCAGGGCAGGCTGCTCACAGCTGCAGACTGCCCAGTCACAGTGTGAATATCTCCAAGGATGAAGGCTTCACCACATCTCTGAAGAACGTGTTCAACTGTTGGATCATTCCTAAAGGCAAAGTGGTTTGTTGTGTTTAAATGGATTTTCTTGTAATTCAGTTTGTATCTGTTGGTTCTTGTCCATTCACTGAATGCTACTAAGAACAGACAAGTTCCATTTTTGAACAAGCACTCAAACTCCCAAATCACCTTGGTAATTCTGCACTGAACCTGCTCCAGTTTATCAACACCTTTATCGCTTTAAGAGGTACAAAACTGGATACAGTGTCCCAGATATCCGTCAACCCACTAAACAAGCCATATCTCAATATTAAAAAAAAACACTAACAGTGTAACACCTATACCCTTACAAACTCATATACAGGTCACATAATGGCTGTATTAAGGTTTTGTGTATTTCTGTTAACATTCTTTAATATAGCACACAAGACATGGCACTTAACAGAACTGTCTTCTCCATTACCAACATTGGGGATTGTATTCCAGGAATGAGTGAAAAAATGCAAGAAGGCACTAGGACGACAGGCATTTTTTAAAAAAGACAAACTTTATCGTAAGAAAATATATAACCAATATGAAAAGATAAATGCAATTTTTTTTTAAAGCTTATTTATATACAAGTTGGGGGGGACAAAAAAAAAATCAAACAATCCAGGGACCATTAAAGACTTTGAAATAACCTGAACACTGAATATTGGTGTGCCAAAGGCAATTAAAAATAGTTAAACATTTGTTTTCATCTCACATCAAGAATAAATAAAAGAGACGAAAAATGTGTAGAATTTAAATGAGGTCTTACCTGTTGCATCACTGCAATGAAATGAATGCCATTGAATGAATAAGTGGTTTTTCAGGTGGATACCAGCTTGGCAGAAAATCTACACCTAAAAGCAGATGAAGGTGTTATTTACAGTTATGGAGCAAGAGAGCAGCCAAAGAAAAAAAAAAAACCCACATCTTATATATGTCTGTATGCATATACATACATGTATGTGTATGTGTGTGTCTGCATTTATATATGCATGCATACGTGCACACACAAGTAGCTTACCAGCTTGAAACTTCCCATTGTGAGTATACAAAACTGTAATACTGAAAATTTCATTACTATTACTTTGAACAGAGTTTTCATTTTCTTCTGAAAATCGCTCCCAATTAACTGTTAATTATTTGATATCAGAATAAGGAGTTTTTCTACTCCAGTCTGTCTAAGAAATAGATATATCAGTAGAGAAATTCCCACCTAGGTCAATCTTGGATCAACAAAAGGTTTCTACCTGACAGTTCCTGGCAATTATCTAATGAAAATAACATGCATCAGCAAAAGCAATTTCCTCGCTGAATTACACAAATTAATCTTTTACTTCCCTCATGCCCACCATACTATGGGAAGGAAACTGTGTGTTATGGCAGATATACAGTTATACATAATCCAATTTTGACATCTGGTTACTGGTTAAAAGAAAAATAAAATCCTTAATGGCCAATCTTTTTTCTTAGATTTTCATTAATGAGGGGCACTAACTGAGACTCTTCTACTAAGCTGATAATACTCCTAAAACATGCAGGACCCTAAACCCTTTTGCTTTTCTGTCAAAATTGATTAAAAAGGTCTGAATTAATACTTTTTAGTGGTTATAGAAAAAAGAACACAATTGGACAAGTTTTATCACAATTTCAAGATTCAAGAGCATGCTCTAAATTTTGCTAGGAGTGTCTATGTCAAATGTGCTCTCAGACCTACATGGTAATATTCATCTGTCCTTAGATAGCAAAATCAGAAAATGCCAACCTTTAAGTAAGACATCTAGACTACCTTCACAGTAAATGGGAAGAATTAGTCTTTTAAGATGAGCTGTGGCTTTCCTCACAGCAAAGCAAACACATGTACTGATTGTCTGAGTCATGCTCCTGAACTTTTCCTGAACGTGACTTTGTAGATAATTAAATACAGGAGACAGACAAACCTGACTGCAGGTTCTTTCAGTTAGAGCCCATAGCAGTTTATGCATGTAATAGGAATAGAGTAGTAACAAGAGTTAATAGATTGATAGTGATAGAACAATGGCTTCAATATTTCAGTGCAAGGAATTACAACTAAAGAAAATACCAAGTAATAAAATGGTTTTTAAAGTTAACAAATATTTTAAAAGATAATCAGGAAAAATAGGCAAAAACTATGACAACTGAGTTGTGCTTTAATTAATCTTCACTTTAACAAACTTTGGAAAACACATTTTGGAGTATTTAATAATTAGCAATACTATTGATCAAGTCTGCAAAACTGAGGTTTTAATTCCCATATATTTGGAATTCTGAACTTGTCTCAAATGGAGTAAAAACATGTCAAAAATATTATCACAGGATTTAAAAAAAAAATAAATCCTTCAACTCCTTTGTTTAAAATATGATACAGTTTAAATATTTTATTCCAGAAGTTGAATTTGAAGTTGTTGGTTTTTTGTTTTTGTTTTGTTTTTTTTTAAAGTGAATATAACACTTCTACTTCAGAAGAATTTTGGCTTAGAAGAAGTAAAATTCAAAATTCAGTCATTCTGAACTAGTGTACTTTAACAACAGCATGAGGAACAACAACACCACCACCACAAAGGCCAGTGGACTTTAAGTTACCTTAGATTAAAATTTTTAATTTAAGGGAAAAAAAATTTAACATGCTAGATACCTAAGCAGCAAAATTCTTCAAAAATATCATATCTCATATGAGAAATCAGGTCTTTTTTTCCTTATTTTTCTCTAATAAAGGCACAGTAGTTAATCATGAAGAGTTCAACTGTGTTAACAGTGACTTAGAGCATCCTCAAGTAATTGAACCAAAGAGTTCTGTTTGTGAACTGTGGGAGACCTAACCTTTTTTCCTCAATTCCCACTAAATCTCTTTGTGTGGCAAAAGCTAAACATAAATTAGCTTCAGAATGTCAACAAGGTTATGATGCAGACTTCAGACCTTATTTTGACCTAATTTCATAAGAGCTGTCAACTACCCCTTCAGAACACAGTGGTATGGCTACAGGGGCCTTGTTTTCTCCAGTAAATCACACCTACAAAATGCAAAGAGGGTAAGTTCATATATTAAAATATTTATAAACTTCCAAAATTGACAGCCAAATCCTTTACAAACTGACATTGAAGTGCTAACAAACAATGTTTCTGCAGAAAGGAAAATGTGTGAGCTTCAACCAGGTACAGTTTTCTCATTTACTAATTCAGCAACGGTTCCCTCTGCAATTTCTCAGAGCTATGGAATGTAAAAGTGGACAAGCATAAAATACATAGAGTATTTTTAATTTTAAATGTAAGATGTGCATAATTAAATTTTTAAGTGGTGACAGACCAATCTTTGGTTTGTGGCCAACCCTACTATTTGCTACACCACACGCTCTGTTTCTTTATGTTAATGTTCAGTGTGACATTTCCTCATCCACCTTCTACATCAGTTCTGCTTGCTTTTAAAATGGTTGTGTGTGGTTTTTAGGCAGTTTCCACACTGTCTTTCTCTTCTCTAATATTCTGCTATTAATCACACATCTACTTCTCTCCATGCTAATCACTATTCTAACTTTTGGTACTTACACTGGCTTCTTGTTACTATTTTATCTTCACTTTGCTTTGAAGTCTGATACTGCTATTCATACGTGCATCATAAGAGATGTGATATGGAATCTTTGTTATTTAAATCCTTATGCTATGGAGATAAGACAAGTGTGACTTTCACTGAATCATCATCTGATCACTTGATTAAAGGGGTCTTCTTACCACTTCCTCTAAGTGCTGTTCCAAGTCTATAATTAGGTAGGTGGATTTTACTGCATTTCTAATCCTAAAATGTGCTTAATTTTGAGAAAGAATAACATATCAAGTACTGAACAAGCCAAGTAAAAAAAAAAAAAACAGCCACCTCATGTTTTCTATACTCTGTGCATAGGGCTTTTCCTGATGCCTGGGGAGTTTCCTTGAGTAAAGCTGGCCAATAAAACAGAACTCTCCATTTCAAATAGCTCAGCCAAATGACAGATACATGCAGGTATTTGTGTTTGTGACAGATGTCAATGCTCATAGAGATTGTGTTTTTTTTTTTCTAATATAAACATGAGTCAACAGTGTGCTCAGCCAACGAGGATAGGCCAAGAGAATTGTTTTTTTCTGGGGACAGATCTTATTTCTTCCTACCAGTACCTAATAGGAATATGCAGAGGAAATGGAGCCAGGCTATCCTCAGGGGTGCAGAGCATAAGGACAAGAGGCAACAGGTAAGAGTTCACACATGGGAAATTCCAACTGGATATGAGGAAAAATAAAAATAAAAACAAACAAACAAACAAAAACAATCAATCAAAAAAAAGAACATAAAGTTTATCAAACACAGGAACAGGCTGCTCAAAGTGGTCAAAGAATCTCCATTCCTGAAGATACTGAAGCCTTGACTGTACAAGACCCTCACAAACCTTCTCTAACTAGTTTTGCTTGGAGCAGGATGTTGCACTAGGTCACCTCTAGAGGCCTTTTCCAACCCAGAAAATTCTATGATATTACGTTGGATGTAATAAATGGTAGCTTGAAGAGTAGATACTGCAGGAGGGCACTTCACCTGTGTTCCCATATGGCTTGACATCCAGTTTGTATGTGAGTATCCATCTACTGCTACTCTAGACTTTTCTGGGTAGTCAAAAGTGTGACTGATCAGGGATCTCTGTTTATCACAATCAGCTGAACACAGCTCAGAAATCATTCTATTACAGAATGAACACAGACAGCAATGTTAGAGAAAGTTCTGCATATTTACCCCACTCATGCACGCACAAAATTGTTTTAAAGACCACTTATCAAAGCTTTGTCAGCAATTTTGACACTGAGATCTACCTCTGAAGTTTCTAAAGGGAACCATTCAAACAGCCCATCTGAGTTGTAGCTGTGCTCAGACCCAAGTGAATCTTCAGTGCATTTCATAGTTCAGGCAACAGTTCACTTTCATGTGAGCAGTGAGAGGGGGAAAAAAAATGAAAGAATGGTAATTTTTCTGCATTTAAGCTGTTGGCCATGATCATTCTATTTGCCCACTGTATCTTCATGAATTTTTCCACATGCCAAGACATTAATTTTTCTATTGATTCTGTAAACATTGCGCTGTAAGCTGCAACATAGGCTGAATCAAATAACTTGACTACAATAAGAGAGTCCAAACACTCCAGAATACATGTCCCTGTGGCAACATCCACGAGGAATGCCTGTATTTCAGATAATCCTCTGCATTCCCATAGAAGTTAAAATTTGCAGCAAAGAGAAAGGAGCCTGATGTGATAAGTGCTACAAGCAGGCTGCTTTTGATTTATTCCTCCCCTCCCTTCATCTTCCTTTCTGACTTCTCTCTGGATAACAGCTGCAGCCCCAGATGATGTACTATTGGTGCTGTGCTTAACAGAGCTCTCTCAAATGCTCCATAACAACGGGAGAGCTGTCTGCAGAGATCGTGAACAGATGATCCATGGCAGAATGTTCACTCTCGAGGCTGCCAGTGCAAGGTAGACAAATGAACCATGTGCCCATTAAGTTCTTTCCTTTGCTTATGTTTATACTTTACTTTCCTGCTGCTTATTTGGTGTTCTGATGCTGCCACATGCAGGTATAAGACTGCTATGTTATCCAGGGACTCCCCTTTTGGCTTGTTACCCCATTTCCCTTGCAATTTCTGGTTTGATTCTTTCTGGCATGAGTTCCCTATGTTTCCTTATTAGCAGATTATCAAATATGTATATGTATATAAATACATTAGTAAGTCAGTGTATTAGTAAGCTGCAACTGGCTGTGCTAATGAATAAAACTTTAAAAAGTCCCCAGAAAATATGATTTGATAAATGGTTTGCTACAAGCATGCTAGAATCACAGTAGTTGTTCATTTTCCCTCTAAGCAGTCTGAACAAAATGGTTCTAAGCATTATGAGTAGACAAGATATTTTCCAGCACAATCTACCAGTTACCCTCAAGCTACCACAATAATGGGGAAAGGCAGAAAACAGAACTGCTTGCCAGCAGCCTGACCTTTCTATTCAGAGAAAGCCAATTTCAAGTCCTAAATTTGCCCTGGTTTTAAAGTATATAATCGAACAAAGACAACTAGCCCAGATGGTTTGGAGTTTCAGTTTTGTTAAGGGATCTTTGGTGAGACAGAAAATCAAGACAGAAAAAGTTCAAACTCTTTTTTTCCTTTAAAACTCTGTGCTTTCTATGTTGCCACAGCTTTGCAATCCTTCTCAATGAATTAGCAATACCACATCATCATTTGCCATTAACCTCAATTTCTGTTGCTTGCCTGCTTGAGTTCAGAGAGCACTAGGAACTTTGAAACTCATTTTCTAGGTAAGCTTGAAGATAGAAACGGAGTTCATATATATGAAAACAACAAAAAAAAAAATCTATTTTCTTCCTATCTGAGCTGGTTTTATTTTTTTTTTTTTTAAAGATATCTCCAGTCCTAGCAAAAAAAAAAATAACAAATATTTGTTCAGGCAGTATTTCTACTAAAAGATAAAAAAGATCCTGGAAGACTGAAATCTGTCTAGACAGACTAGTGTTTTGGGTTCATTTCTTTTCTAAGAAGTAGGTAGTTTCCATATAATTTGATGATAAAAAGAAGTAGAGGAACTTATTTTAATAAAAACCTAAATAGTTACTTTTTTTTTTTTAAAGTCGCCATATTCATCCACATCCCTTCTCTGAAGTGCTTATCACATATTGAAGTCAACATTTGTATTACAACAGCATTTGAAATTATCTGAAGACTGTGCTTTAAACAACTGAAAGATTATTTTTTAAAAAAAAAATCTTTGATTTTTGTAAACAAATTTGCTGTTATTCCTTTTTTCACTACAAAATTTATTAGGTTATTACCTATTTTCCATGTTTAAAAGGTTGACTATGTTATGTATACATACAGGGTTTGAGATTTAGCTGAGTAGTTAATTATCAGGAACAATTCTGCATACAAAAATTCTTCAAAAAGAAAGTGTAACAATACAAAGAACACAAAACTACACTACTGATGCAGGAAACAGATGTTATCCCTTCAAGCTCTGGGCTTTTTCCACATCCAAAAAAATACTTTAAAAAACATCGAATAAATATCTCAGATGAGATTAATATGATCTATTTAATACTTCCTGTGCATTCTTACTAGATTTCTGTCCTTCTACCTTATTTTATTATTATATCCACTTAATAAGGTTTACTTTAGGAAACTTGTTAGCAGCTACACGCTTTTGTGCAGATATCTATGCATGAAATCCATGTTTCTTCTTCCAACTTCTTCTTATATTCTGGCTAATCTTCAAAATATCCGTGAAATAACTGCTTTCCTCCTTATCTCATGTTAAGGAACACAACACAGAGGACAGGATCAAGCTACTTTTAGTTCAGCTGAAAGGCCAGCAAAAAGTAGGCTGTCAAATTTGACCTGACAACAATCACCTGACCTGTAGGAGATTTGGGACTTTTAAGACATTAATTTATGTGAACCAACTTGAACCTGATCCAGCACCAGATAGAATTTATTCTAACTTAAGAGTTTTATCTTTCCCTGCAGAAAAGCTTTCATTCTTCATGGAATAATGCAATATTCATTTGGCTACTGCAACAGAGGCTGCCACTCATTGGCTACAGCTTCCACATGAAAAAGGCAGTTGTCCAGGTGCCTTACTAGTTTTCTATTTCAGCAATAATAGATATATTTTAGTAAATGGAATATGTTCAATCTATCTAAATAGATAGATAGATATCTTTTCAAGATGAGAATGAGAGATCTATTCCAAAATGCTCTATAGCCTTATTCTTAACAAATAAGGGCTAGATTTGCTTACGAGAGAATTTGAGCCCAAGCTTTTCCCTTTATATCCCAGAGGTTAGAGGACTTACCTGCTATTAATATCAGGAGATTTCACCTGTTGCACTTGAGTGGGAAACTAATCTGACTTTGTCACAGATTGAAGGACAAAATTTAGCCCTGAATCCCATATGGATGCAGGTGGTATCCATTTATTTTGGTAGGCAACATACTGAGTTAGATCTCTTGGAAAATCTCATGCTCTGAATTAGTTTTTGAAAAGCCTGTCTAATTTATTTACATTGACTTGCCTGATTCCACTTTCCTTCAATGCAGGTGGTATGAAAAAGAGGAATAAAAAAAAAGCTTATTTGGCTAGGCTATGTTGACTGAAGTAATGTGGTACTACATAATCCACCTTGCTCCCACATCTCTGTTTAGCATTTCCTACTTCCTAGACAAACACATCTAAATTACTGAAACCTCTAAAAGTCTTTTTAGACTTTTAAAATAAACATGACATTTTGAATTCTTGTTCCACACAGACTTTCCCTAAGACTTTGGGCATCTGGAACAGAAGCTCAGTATTGACTTCCTTCTGACTCTCACCTACAATCTCTTTGAAAATAATGCTATAGATACCAATAAGCTTAGCTAGAGCAAAAAAAAAGAATAATGTGGAATTAAAATGCTAAAGCAAGTATTAGAATATATTGCAGAAGAGCTACATAAGGGACCATTTAAAATATATGAAACATCTTTGATAGGGGAGGGATATTTTTCTTCTACAATATTAAGTTACACTTTATGAAAAATACCTAACTGAGCACAATTTAAGAAGTTAACATGTCAGTTTTTAACATCTGTGTAATGCTTCTACTCATAAGCTAAAATGGTATATTTGTTTCCCCCCAAGTTTTATACTAATTTTTAATAAAGAACTTCAATACATAACAAGGACTTATACTCTTAGAAACTTTTCTGGACAAGATCAAAACCACAGTTTCTGAAAATCTCTCTCCTCCATCCTCTTTAATCTCAGCTTGTGCCCATTTATGACTTTGTCTCATATAGCTCAGGACAAGTACATAAAATTTTGAAGACAGCAATCATTGTAAATTAATAGAGGCTTGCAATTAGAGATGTGGTGAGTTAGCTTTGGTCAGCAGCCAGATGCTTCCTCATTCCTGTTCCTCAACAGAACATAGAGAGATAATAGGATGAAAAATCTTCTTGATTGAGATAAAGGCAGGCAAATCAGTTCCCAGTTACTGTCACAGGCAAAACAGATTTGATTTTGGTAGAAATAATTTCATTTATTGCCAATTACATTCCAGCCGGGTAGTAAGAAACCAAGTTTTAAAAAAAAAAAATTAAAACACACACCCCCCACAAGCCCCCAGGCTCAGCTTCACTTCACTCCAGACTCATTTACCTTCAGGCACTGAGCAGCAGCAGAGTGGGAATTGGGGGCTGAGGTAAGTCCATAACAGTTCCTCTCTGCTGCTCCTTTCTGCCCAAACTTCTATGGGTGGCAACATGGATACCTACTCCTGCATGGTCCTCCCCATGGCTGCAGGGGAATCTCTGCTCCAGCACCTGGAGCACCTCCTCACTCTCCTCCTTCACTGACCTTGGTGTCTGCAGGGGTATTTCTCACACATTTTATCTTCACTCCTCACAACACTGAGAACTCTTAAATATGTTGCCACCGAGGCACCGCCGTCTTGGCGGCTATGTTCAGCTCTGCCCGGTGGTGGGTCTGCTGGAACCAACTGTGCCCAGCCCAGGGCAGCCTCGGCCCCTCCTGCAGCTCCCCACTGCCAGCATCCAAGCACCTGCACGCAGTTCACGACAAAACAGCAGTGGTTTCACTTCTCTCAAAATGAAATTTTGCTTAGCTCTTAACATCTGGGCATAACGTTCAACATTAAAATCAGGAAAAATAAACCCCTGAGTTTTACTCTCAGTTCTGGTGTGTCATCCCACCAGCAAGCTGTTCATAGTCTTGAAGAAAGAATAGCTGCATTGCAATCTACTACCTATTATCTCTTTTGCTCTTGGAGAGCCTTGATTCTCGCACAGAATATATTGTCCTTACACAGTAGGTATGGGAGAATAAATCATCCCAGTGGTGAAACTCATGCTGCACATGGTCAAACAAGGATTTAATTTCCTTTTCAGAGCTTCTTTTCTATTTCACCATGCTATTACACTCCCAGAATAAATAAAATCATTGGAGAGCACAATCTTTTTTGTATTAATTTATTTGCTAATTAATTTAGTGTAATAGCTACTTGCTAAATTACATTCTCCCATCTACATTATTCCTTCTCAGAAATATTTTTTCTGGCTCTTGTTCTGAGAAAACTATAACAGTCTTACCTCACCAGACAGGCTTCAAACAGCTCGCTTCAGTGCTCTGGTGTATTTTAATAATGACAATTATTAAAAAAAAAAATAAAAAAACACCAACCAAAAGCCCAAACAAACCCAAGAGCAGCTCTCTAAAGTGGTGTTTCAAAGACCCATTAGAGAAAGAATATGCCTTCTGTTCATCTCCTGACTGCAGAAGTAACAGTCAGTCAGCCTGGCTTCTAGATACCAGTTCAGCAATAAATTCAGGAGCTGAATCTGTGATTTGGCTTTCTCACTCTACTGTCTTCATACAGACATATTCACTTTTTCATAAAATGTAGATAAAGGTCTCCTCAACTAACTGTAATGGATTAGTTTCATGATCAGTTTTGTTCACTGTGTGTGATTAATTTACATGATTAATTTACATGTTCTCAGCTCCTTCTCTACAGGATTAAATTCTCATGTTACTACAACTATATACTTAATGTAGTTCACATGCAATAAGTTGCACATGAGCTCAGATGTCAGTCTAAAAATTTAGAAACAGGCAGATGGGAAGAGACAGAATGTTAAGGTCCTCTTCTTCTACTATCATCTGTGTTAAAAGAAAATTGACATCATTTATATGTCTAGAAAGACAAGACAGTAGAGCAGCAGCCAGGGATGGACAACATTTAAATAACCAATATACAAATAATGTAGTCCAGTATGAGCTGAAGCATTATCAAAGGGGGAAAAAAAAGTATTTTTGGAATGAAAGGCCAGAAGAACAAGTGTGTTTTCTTTCCTATGGCCCTGTGAGAGACACATGCTCCCTGTCCAGACTCCATGACCACCTATCCAGAATCTGAATGCAAACTCCCCTCTCCAGGAGGCTGCCTGCAAAACCCAGTGAAACTGTACGCTGAGAATGGGTTTTCTCTACCTCTTCCTTCACTGCAGCAGACTGAGATAGCTCCCCAACTTCATCCGGCCTGGAAACAAGAATGCCAAACAAGATACTGCTAGAAATTTCTCCCTTTTCTTGTTTAAATTCCGGGGGCAATAACCCAAATATTTGTGGCCAGGTTGCTGCCCACAATAGGCTACAGAAACTTTGGGAGTGAGACAAGTATTAAACAGCAATGGGAACCCAATGTGAAACCTCTTCAACATGAATTTTAAACGTCTCTCTCTTCCTCATGCTAAGTCTGTATTTGAGGTCTGAGTTCTCAACTTCAGATGAACAACCTGAGACCAACTAAAGATGTTCTGTGCACAGCGTGTTTGCTATTTTTCCAGCTAAAGCTGTCCCTGAGTATAAAATTAACAAGTATTCCTGAAAGACAGAGAAATTTGCCAAGACTGAGGGCTCCAGTGCTAGTCATTACTCCAGTGAATTTTTGCTTGTGTGAATCATAACGTTGTCACAGAAAAGATTAAATGTGTTTGGTTTTTTTTTTTTAAATACCTGTTATCAGAGTCTGAGAAGCAGGAATTAGAGATGCACTCTGACTCCAGACGTTAGAGTGCTTTAAGCTAGGACATCTCAGGTGGAAAGGTACTATGCTCCTCGTTCTAACATTCTTGCTCTACCTTTGTGTTCTCATTTTAGTGTTAATCACGAACTGCTCAAATGCCTGGAGGGAAAAGGGAAAATAGTATTTAAAAATCAAAGTTTTGTTTGGATTAAAGTTGCACAGTCAAAGTTGAAGAAGAAAGGGGAAGGGAGGATTTGCAGAAGGATTTGCACTGTCTTCCAAATCCTTCCAAGAATGTCAGATAAAAAGAACATAACTTCAAACACAATAACAGAATAACAGTCATCAAATTTCTTCCATCTAAAAAAGACAATTTGGGAGGCCTATACTTCATTAGTTAACACTGTAGTGGATTTCAATGGCAATATAATCACTGTATTCTCCTATGCTACTAAGAAAATAAAGGAAAACCCTTCACACTTGCCTATGTCCAAGGAGAGAAGTTAGGAATCCCAAAAGAAGTGGTGTTGAATCTTACATTATCAACTCAAAGACAAAAATATTGTTCTACAAGAGTAAGTATATTTCTGACTTACCAAATCAAAAGCTTTAATAGACAGGTATGATCTATGAGTGACGTGGGATAGCAGGGAGGCAGGTCAGAATGAACGGCAATTACGCTGTTGGAAATCTAAATTCCTGCTTGCAACCTAGAGGCTAGGGAATGAGTAGGTATGTTGACTACCTACTTGTGTTAGAGCCTGCATAGGCAATGCCTGAGCAATCTTATAGTCAAAGGATTTCCGTTTCCATGGTTGCTACTCTACAGTCTGATTTTCTACATGCACAAAAAAAAATATACAGATTGAAACAAGGAAGGCCTTTTATTTAGACCAGTCTGATGGAAGATCATGCTATTCATTTTGCCAGGTGTCAGAATCAAAAAACATAAGCACCCTGGAGCATTAAAATGATTGCCCAAGAACAGTGAATTTGAAAGTTATTTATATTTGGTTGGTTACAGAACATGCAACAAGTAAATATATGCTTCAGAACTAACAGAATCTTTCCTTTAAAGACTGTCACAGTCCAACAGGATAAATGACATTCTGATTGGAAACCAAATTACTACAAACACAGTATAGTCAAGGCAGCTTAGCTATTTATTTAACATTTTCAGAAAGACTAAATTAAGAATGTGACCTTTACTGTTGTTAGTGCAGAACAGACCCCCTAGCCATGTGATTTGTATTTATTCTTCTTACAGTCGAAGTCTCTTCCAAAATACTTCTCCACTCTTATTTACTAATTAGCTATAGTTAAGAGAAATGTACATGCCTGGGGATTTTAAATACTCCCGTGCTATTGTCACACATAGAGTCCTCCATCTGCAGCTAGTTATACATCCATTAGATCTGTAGGGTGTGTTTCTGTATACTACATGAATTTCAGTTGTTTACCATCTGTACTTGAATCATAAAGTGTAACTCTTTTATTCCTCTACAGCCTTTGATTAAATCTTGCTGAGATGATCTTTTGAGCTTATTTGCCCCTCAAGTATAGCTACCATAAGACTACTGAGCAATTTTGCTCTGTGTTCAAACCTAAAGTTTGGCTTTTAGCTTTAGAAGCACTGCCACTTGCCAAATCACAACAGTGTTTCTTAAAATTAAAAATGAACAAAAAATCAAACTCAATAGGAAAACAACTGTCACTTACAGAATTTTAAAAGCAAAGCCAGAAGTGTGTGTAATCCCCATGTAAATTAAGATATGATAAGAGGGAGGACAGGAACGGGTCAACAGGGCAGGGAGTAGGTCACAGTCTTAATAGCCCAGGCACAGTAAAATGGTGAGGTCTGCCCTGGACACTGAAAGCCATGCAGAAAACCATTGGCCTCCTCATTATGCTCATCTCCTGCTCACTGGTGTTGCAGTTTCCCAGTCCCAGTGCAGTGCTGCAAACACGTTTTCTCGTTACTGTTCAGGCTTTCTGAGTGATTTAGACATAACTTCATGAAACTGTGTGAGAGATGGAACACCCTTATTTTTTTTCTCTATTCCCCAAAAAGCTACATGTTTGGAGATGGTTAGAAAAGTACTGCCTGCATCCAGCTAACTCCTAGCCTGCCTAACAGTAGCCGTGCCTTTTAAACAAGACCAAGAAGTACCTTGGAGGACAGGTTTTGTCATAATTTTCATCTTTTAGATATAATTTTTTTTCTCCAAAATCCAGTTCTGCTAGTGTAGCTGGCATGCATTACAGTCTTTTAGAACTAAGGCTTTACAAAAGTAGACGGAAAAAAAGGGGGTGGGGGGGAGTGTTCTAAGGGGTAAAACAAGGGTTTTGGCAAGAAGTTTTTGACAAAAGGAACAAAAAAAGGTCTGGCGAGCAGGTGGAAAACAGCTAAGCTTCAGATGTGAATTTTAGTCTGGAAGAATGTCAAGGAAAGCTGCCACAAAGTCACTGCCAGAAAAATCCATTGGTGAACAACACATCTAGGTTCTATCAAAAAGGTCATAAACTTCATCCCAGTATTTAGTTGTTCAATGAGCTGATTACAGTACCACATTTTATCTAAAATAATGAGGTCAAGTAAGGAGAAAGGAAACCCCTGAAGTCCTGGGCTATAAATGTGTTCTGTATAACCTACCAGGGAAGAATTATTTAAAGATCACTCAACATGCACTCTCCAGAGATTTCTGACTGGACATTTATTATTTTCCTACAAGAAACCTGATTTACTGCTCTGACTTACTGCTCCAGTTTTAGAATGGAAATCTCAATGGACTTGCACTGATGTGAAAATGGACTGTAAAAATTATAGTAATGAATCAGCTCAGTGACACGCTGAGTACTAAAGTCATTTTTTCAGTTCCTGAATTAATCTTTTAAAAGCCAATTTTAATGTTTAAGAAGAAATACATTTCTATCTGATCTTTGAAAACACCTCATGGAAAGAGATTTGGATTAAAAACATCTGAGTCATGAAAAGGCACCTTGAAAACAGTACCAACCACAACTGTCTAGATTTTCTAGCATGTTGGCTATATCTTGGTACATTTAAACTGATCTTCTTGAAATTCTGGATATCCAAAAATCACCAGAAAACTTTAATAGAAAGATAAGAAGCCGTAGTTTGAAGGCTGCATTTAGACAGACTCTTTGCATACCATGCATAATGGAAGAAGCTCTTTACTTGCCAGCCAAAATACAGCTCAGAAAGCAAAACCAATTGTAAGATTATATGCAAACTTACCCAATTAATTTGTAGACTCATGTAAATCAAAATAACAATAAGGACTGAAACAGATGCTTTTCTCCTCTTAAAAGACTTAAATATTTTTTAAGAAACAAGTATTATGCTTATATGGAGAGGGTTAATGTTTTTTTTGTGATTTGCTTGAACTCATATTTAAGTATTTTTATCTTTCTGGACAAGTCAGGAACCAAATTAAGCATTAAACCAAGGCAAACCTGTAGAAATTTCATAGAAGTTAGCATATTTAGTCTAAGAAAACTGACAAGAAGACCCGGCCATACAGAATATGTAGATACGTAATGCATGTTTTGGCAGGTTCCCTACTTCTTATATCTTTAGATTCATGATCCACAGGCATTCATATATTTGTCATCCTCGAATTGAAAAGGTTATCTATAGTTATACTGAGGTAGAAAAAAAATCAATTACTAGTCTGGATTTTGAGTTTCACCTCATTTTCATATGACACAGCAAATTCATGAGCACCATATAGTTTATCTACATGCAGGAAAACAGTATCACTGCTGAGAGCCCATAAAAGCAGCCTAGGACACTAGCTGATGTTAAGAATGTGTTATATGTCCCTTATTTTCCCCATGGATGCAAATTTAGTTTTAGATGCAAGAAATCATGGTCAAGATTACACTTAGCTACCTCAGCTCCTACTTCAAATTGCTTGACAAGCAGTAGGAGCCAGAAGGGCCCTACATATTACTGATCTGCTCTTACCAACTACCATACTCTTCCAACGTCCTACTTGGAGGGTAGCTTTGAGAGGATGCAGTACAGATGTGGTACTTACATTTAGTTAGGTTTTTTGCTGTTTGGTTGTTTTTTTTCACCCTTAAGGTCTGTTTTAGTTATGGTTTTAAAGAACAAGTCATGTATCAGTTTCAATAGATATTGTGGTAACACACTGAAGTATTTTTGAAACACTTCTCATCTGTATTTAGTCTTAGTAGCAAGGTTAGACTAGAAGACCTCCAGAGGTCCCTTCCAATCCCTACCACAGTGTGAATCCTCCTGTTTTGTGCCTTTTCTTCAATGATAAAATATTACTGAATGTCACAGCACAAAACTAAGCGTATATCACAAGTGAAAATTATCAGGAGAGATGACATCTTAGTTTACAGCAAGCACATTCACATTGACCTGACCCTTCTCTTCCTGGCTGGTTGTATGGTTGTGTTCTTATTTTCATCTGTTCCAAAAACACAAAGCTCATCAGACCTACCACCACCTCTGAATCACAGGCAATAATAGCAGAGGTGCTGGGAGGTGCAGCCACCCTGCCTGCTCTCATTTCTTTCCAATCCCATTTCCTCTAGCCACCAGACCAACCATAAACTCTCCTGCTTGAAGAAGTACTGTGCATAACAGCAGTGACACCAGCATGCAATTTTTCTCAGCAGTCTGCACAGTGAGGTCCAGCTTTTCAGTATAATCACCCAGGGTTTGATTTTTTCCCTTTATACATTTGATTGCTACTGACAAAATTACCTCTTGATGATCACAATTCTATGATGGGTATCACCCAGACTTTAATCAGGCTGCATTTAGTTATCATTTTATGAATCATTCATGCTCCAAGATTCTATCTTCACACTTTCAAACAGTAAGATAATAATAATTAAATATGTGGAGCAGTTATATTTAGGATCTCCTTCCTGTTTGCATCTACACTTTATGTTCAGTGGACATTCACGCTGAGGCTCATCTTTGAATTTAGCTGGCAGTTAAAGCCACATTATCTTCCTAGATCTGAAAAGATTATTACCAACTTGATAAGTTTTACCAAACTAGCAGTAACCTAAGTGAGTTTCCTTCAAGAAAGTCAACACAAAAACACATTTGCCTCTGACATTCGCCTCAGAGTTCACAAATGCACTTACAGTCATAAAGCTTCCCAAAGGTTCTAAGGTGGTTTGTGACCATCCCTTCTCTTTGATGCATACACTTCAACAATTCCTGGTAGAACAGTAGACAGTGTAGGCTTCTAGTCTCATTAACACAGCTGTAAGATCACAGATACCAGGATGGTATTACTCTACTGCTATTCAAATCTACAGCACCAAAAAGAAACCGTCATCTTTTCCTATGTTTGTGCTGACAGTTTCTCAACCCAAACATTTTCCCAACACTTACTGAATCACAAATGGTAGAGTCAGTCAAAGATACAGGACTCAAATACACACACATAAGCCGGACTAAACCATAATGACTTAGGATAAAATAATAGTTGTTAAAGATTCCTGCGTTTCATTCCGAGATCACACTCCTGTGATAGAAGCACAACTCAAGAGAAATAAGGCCTCATTGGCAAGGGCAGAGCAGTTGGTCCAAATGGCTAAGAGTACTCTCATCCAGAGCAAGAACACACTATCACATGACTGATGATATTTAATGGAAACACAGGTCAGAAAGAAGTAAAATGCTGAAGTCAAGACAAAGCCAAAATTGTCTGCCAGATTTTTTTGGTCACTTCAGAGCTTCAAAATGTTGACCAAAATCCATGATTAAGCAAACCCTTTACCACTGACAGTTTCTTTTATTAGTACGAAATCCAGTTTTAAGGATACATTTTGACTATTTCTAATTCAGAGGTTATGTAGCCTACCACTGAGTCTATATACCGTGGGTATCTTCCAAAACTAAGGTGAAAACTAAATAACAAAAAAGCTTTCAAAAAGTAAAGCAAGTATTTGAGCAAAACAGATGTATATTATGTGGTTTAACTTGTTAAAAAAAAAAAATTCATACTAAAAATTTATCTTCCTTGTTTTCATTTTGTGTTTTCAAACACCTTAAAAGCACTCTGCTTTAAAGTTGTGAGGTAAAATAAACCTTGTGTTATTATTGCTTTTTAATACTTACATGTGAAGAAACTTATTTATTAACAAAAACATAGAAAAGACCAGAGTGTACAAGTTTCAGACCGAGAAATATCATGTTTTACTCTCAGTCCCCAAATCCCATAGACAGGGATGTTATTTTCAATCCTGAGTTCTTGCGGCGTTGATGATTGCCTTTATTCTTTTTAAGCTCTTTCTTCAAGACTTTCTTGAGGTTCAACTATAATGACAGATTTTTTTTAAAAGAGGGGAAAGCCTAGAATACCCCACTAGCAATCAATCATTAAAAGTTATTTTTATTTCCTCTCATCAGCAAAGAACCAATAAGTTATCTGTGAAGCTGGAACCAGGAGCTTTCTCATACTCCATTTGTACAACCTACACATGCTTCAGGGAGTGCCTAGTGACATAAATAGGATCATAGAAACCTACAGGACTTATTAAAAAGAAAAAAGAGGAAACCACCAGGGCAAAAAGCAAGCATATAGATTATTATGGAGCTTTCAGAAAGAGAAGTAGGAGGAAAATTTATTTTATAACACTTGAAATGTAGTTGAAAAGTAAGAAAACACTGTAGAAAAAGCACCTCTACAAAAAAATGCTGGTTTTTTACATTTTGTAACCTTATGCATTTAAATTTATGAGACTTGTTGGAAGTATTGTTAGATATATTGCTACAAGGGGCTTCAGCACTAACTGGCAGAGTTGTAATGAGTTTACGGATGGAAACTGCTCTTGAGAGTGAGAAGAGGAAGGTAGACAATATAATACAAATATCTTTAAAAGTGGTTCATAGCATGGAAAAGTCTGAAACTGATTCCATCAACACAGAAAATGCACAGCCTGTAAAACCCCTGTCTGGATGAAAGACTTGTCTCTGCTACTAGTGGTCATTCTAGGGGTGTGTCTGAAACAAGAACTACAGCTTCCCATTCTACTACCAGTCCTTAGGAATTCAAGTGCAGCTCTCCACAAGCACCAATATTCACTTCACTCTTCCATGATACAATTTTTTTCCTGTTTTGTTATATGCATTGTACAAACCCTTTGACTTAAAGAGTTCTCAAAACTGAAAAATCAGAAAGCTTGAGTTTTTCTGCAAGTGTCTAGAGAGAGGAAAGGCAGACAGTTACAACAGAACAGCCACTTTCAGAATGAGAGGAAAAGCAGCAGAAAGAAATGCATACAACCAGCCTGACCAATCTTCTGCTGACACTGCACATCTCACATGATCCAGAAGGTGCATGACCAGGCAGACCACAGCCTAAAGGAAGGCAAACTAAACTGCTACTGTTACTACAGGGCATAATGTACAAAGATGCTTCTTCTTAGGCTGCTTGCAGAAGTGGGCTTACAGTAAAACCTGGGAAAGCTTTACCAGAGCAAAAGTTAGCTAATACTTCTGAATTCAGATGAATCTCATTTTTACTTAAACATATTAATGAGAAAAAAGATATAAAGAATTGCTGGTAAGTTACCTGACTGTTTCTTCGTCCAAACCATGTGAATCTAAGGAACACATCTAAGCCTGAAGAACTATCGTTTTACTCTAAATCATACAAACATCAAAAAAATTATACATAAGCATACCTGACTGGAAATGGAACAATGTATTAAAAAAATAAAAGTGAAAGTTAGTCTATGCTGTGCAATTTCACCATAATTCTGACCCCCTAACAGACAGATAGGAGTGAGCTATGCTAAGCCAAATGTTTGTCTTCACAGGTCCTCAACCACCCTCACATAAACTAGCCAGAAGTAAGATGCCACTTTTCTATCCTGTCTAAGTCAGATTTCCTACCTGTTCTAGCAAAATTTGTCATTTTGTATTTTAATTCACACACCAGCTTCTAAAAGTCACAAGCTGCATATGATACCCATGCATAAGGTGGCCTTTAGAATCATAAACCAGAGTGAAACCTTTGACCTTCAAAGCTAAAATTACCTTTCTGAAATTGTGTGAAATAAGGAGCCCACATCTGATTGCTAGAAAATTCAGCATGTGTCACAATATCACAGAATTGCTGAAGGCACTTCTGGAGATCATCTGGTCCAACCCACTGCTCAAAACAGGACAGCCAGAGCAGGTTATCCATGCCTGCAGACTGCCCAGTCTGGTGTGGAATAACTCCAGTGATGAAGATTCCAAAAATTCTCTGGGCAACCTATGCGTCTGCTCAGTTCTCACAGTGTTTAAAAAAAGAAAAAAAAAAATAGATAAAAGTGCTTTGATTTACATTTAAATGTAGACATTTACATTGCACTGCAGTTTGTGCCGATTGACTCTCCTCCATTTACTGGATACTACTGAAAAGAGTCTGGCTCCATCATCTTCATTCCACCCATCAGGCATTTATACAAATTGATGAGATCCCATAACCACCTACTCCCCTCTTTTTCAGGCTAAAAACTTCAAGCTGGCAGTCTTCCCTCATGGGTGAGATGCAGTCCCTTAATCATGTTTGTGGTCCTTTGTTGGACTTGATCCCATACATCCATGTCTCTCATGAACTGGGAAGCCCACAGCAGAAAACAGCACTACATGTATGTCCTCTCCAGCATGGAGTAAAGGGGGAGGATAATTTCCCCCAGCTTACAACACTCTTCCTAACTCAGCCCAGGAGGCAGTTGGATAGCAGCCCTAGCTGCCTTTGCTGCAAGGGCACATTGCTGACTCCTATTCAACTTCATGCCCATCAGCACCCCTGGAACTCTTACCACAAAGCTGCTTTGCAACCAACTGACCCCCTGCATGTATTAATGTATGAGGTTACTGTTCCCCATGTGCAGGATTTTACATTTCAGTTTGTTGAAATTGGTAAGATTCTGCTTGCCTGTTTCTTCAGCCCAAAAATCTCCCTCTTAATGGCAGCACAGTCATGGAGAATCAATCACTCCTTCCAGTTTTCAACCACTTGCAAATTTGCTGAGGGGAAGTAGGTGCAAACAAATCTGAATTTGTGTCATATTCCCAGCAGACCAGACATTTCAGAATATTACTAAGCATCTTATAAAAAAAACTTTGTCCAAGTGAAGAAGCATCTTAGTAGTGCACAATGTTCAGGCAAAGAGCCATGATAACAGGCCAGATGGATTTGCAGTAGGAGATAACTCTGCAATAGGTGAGGACTTCTACCTGGTCATGGGAAGATGCTCTAGTGACCTCTCAAATATGATTCCTTCTTCTGGTTTGTCTGGAGGGATAGTATGGTCTTTAGTTGTCTCTGAACTAAGTTAAGGGTTTGGATTAACAAAGCTTCATGCAGAAGTCAGTTCCTTTCTATATCTCGGTGTGCTGGTTTTGGCTGGGATAGATTTAAATTTCCTCAGAGTAGCTTGTATAAGGCTATGTGTTGAATTTGTGCTGAAAATAATCTTGATAAGCAGGGATGATTTAGCTGCTGCTGAACAATGCTTACACAGCATCAAGGCCTGTGTACCTCAAAACAGGAAGATATTTCTTCCAAACAGAAGACACAGCAATGAGCCAGTCACTTTTTTTGTTGTTGTTAAACTGACAAAAAGGAACTGCATACCTATTGTGTGGCAGTTTCACTCCTAAGTAATAATTTTAAAAGTAATAGGGATATTTAGATTCATTGTCACCTGCTCCAAATGACAGATCAAATCATTGTTCAGGAGTTATTTGGATAAGCCGACCTACAAACAAAACTAAGCCTTGGGACAGCAAAACTGTTTACTGACCAAAGGATGTAAAGAAATATGTTTATCTTCTGCAGGTGAAGACTAACCCACAATCCCCCTCAAGTATCCTTGGAGTAATTCTTCCCCATGAAGCACACAATCTTGTGTCCCATCCTTTTCTCATCAACTACAAATTTCTGATTCAACACCTTTGAAGATATGCTGAGGAACTGCCTGAGCAATTCCTTCAGTGGCCTGTCAATCAGTCCCCCAAGAGTTCTAGTCTGTTATTATCTCCCTTATCAACATTTGCGCACAGTTGGCATGCCTGTGGGTATAATGTATTAATTTTCCTGTCTCTTATCCTACCTTTTTATGCTGAGTAGCCATTAATCAGATATTCTGACAATTATCCTTACATTCTCCTAATCATTGCACTAATTTAAAAAAATGTACAACATGCCATGAGGATTAACTTTTTTAATCATTTGGTTAGAACAGTATCATTATTTGTTAGCAAAACAAGGTAAAACTCAAAAGATATAACAAACATTTTTACTTAAGTCTTTAACCTCTAACTCATACGACTGATGTAAGATATTAAGTATTTTTCTCCCCTCCCACCAAGGTTATTTATGAATTGCAGACATTCTCTTTTTCTACCTACAAAAAGCCTTAACTGACAGTGGTTATTACCATGGGTTTCGAATAGCTCATAATACCTCATTGTGAGGTTGGATGTGAATGACTACTCCAGTTTCTAATGTGACAGGCATCTAAAGCTAGATCCACAGGGATTTTAGCTTATCTGCAAGTACTTTTAGAAAAATTGTTTCCTGCTTATTTATACTGCCTATCTACTGGTTCACTGAATCTGGATTTTAGAGACAGCAACCAGTTCACATAGGCAGGATTTACTATCCACATTCTTATGAGGTACTGTGGATAATTACTGGTAAGGAGCTGACTTAGTTACAGTCCTTTGAAGGTGCTCCAGCATGTCTTTGTTACTACTGTTTGAGGTTTTCTTCATATGCGTAGACAATTAATTGGACTTTTCCTGAAAACCTTTTGGTACAGTCCATGGAGATAATACAAGAAAAATTCAAACTTTTTTTCTTTCTAACTTTTTTAACATTGCTTGCATATTCAACTAGGAGAGAACACATTTAAGACTGAAAATATTTAAGGTAATTTTTTTGGCTCCTTAAAGGAGTGAGGATAATCTACTGTGGTCATTTTATTGTTGTCTCTTTTCTGCACTGACAAATAACATAGCTACAGCTTTGAACTTCCATTACTGGTTGCATTATCAAGTCTGACCATTAACTGCAATGTTCCTGAAGGAATAAATATTCTTGCCCTATTAAAACTGCCACATACCTTTTACTGAGATAACTTTTCCCAAGTCATCAGCACTTCAACTGTAGCAGGACAGATCAACTCCAAAAAAGATAGATGTGTGGAAACACATCTACAGCAGGACAGAGAAAAAGACTGTATAACTCTATAGAAGAGCTAGGAGCACATGAAAGGAAAAATACGTTCTGAAAGTCAGTAGATTTTTATAAACCAAGCCAAATTTCAGGATTTGCAAAGCTATATAACTGAAGCGGTGCCTTGAACTTACAAAGGAAGAGGAAGAAGAGCTACATTCTTTATGGGCACTTGGAGAACCACCCTCTCTTCACCCATACAGATCCAAGGTGAGATATGGGATAAAGGGCACACGTACAATGCTCAATGCACTGATGCTTGTCTGGTGTGTGATGAAACTACACAACCACTGTGAGACTAGCAAAAGTCCATGGTTTGCTCATTCAGCTACCTAAATCTCAAGTACCAAGCCATTCTTGTCAGCACTGAGGAGCTGATAGGTACATCCACACTGGAACTTTAGTCTGAAGCATG
>NW_008612733.1:46006-105838 GCF_000691845.1 Merops nubicus
TCCACACCCATTCCCTGCACTTTGGTGTACACTGTGGTACACTTGCTGTGGAATCCTTTAGGATGAAACAACTCAAAAGATGAGAGGCAGGGGCACAGTTGGTGAGCTGCAACCATTCAATGCACAGGACCAAATCTGAGCTAGTCAGAGGTGTAAAGACCAGAACATGTACAGGGTTGATGTTACATTCTTGGCACCCATTCGTGCAACAAATCAATTCAATTAATTGTGCTGCCCTGTTCCCTAACAGAGAGTCTCTAGCAGCCAGCCTGAGGGAAGATACGCGATAGCAGGACACAGACAGCACTGCTTACAGAAATAGTCAATCACTTCCTAGGGATCAATTAAGATTCCCATCCACAACGTGAACAAAAAGCTGGCTTAACCCAGGTCAATAAAAAAAAAGAAACCAAAACAAACTCCTGAAGATACAAAAGTCTTACAAGTGGCTGAAATACCTTAAGTTTACAGCAGCAGAACAGCAGCCCTTTTTAAGTTATTTATAGGGTCCACACCTCAAGTAAGCAACAAGTGGTATTTGTATTCCAGTATAGAACCCCTACACATTTGGGGTTCACACTTGCAGTGCTTGCCATTCTAAGAGTGTGCTCCTGATGGCCTTGCACACCCGAATGATGACAACTGACAGTGTCAAACTGCTTGCCTACAAGCCAACGAATTTTGGGTGAAAATTGAGGGACGTAAGCTGGCAGAAGCAGGTACTGGATGGAGACAGCTGAGGCTGCACACTGACATCACTGCTCTGGTGCACAGCAACAACTCTGGCAAGGAGCTCTGTTGTTCTCAGGTTCTTCTACATGTGGAAGAGCTTGATGCCATTCCTAGACTTCAGTTTCCTGCTCTTCAGCATAAAACAGCTTACTTAGCAAATTTATTTGAGAAGCTGATGTATACCAGAGTATCATATTCCATGAATTCCAAGAAATTGTAAGGGGAGCTAGAAGACAATGTTCAGAAATGCACCCTAGCAAGCCCAGGTTTGGTCCTTTCTGAACACAGCATGGTTACAGCTGGCTTGAAAAATTTCCCTCTGACAGCTGAAAATTTATTGAGTCAAAATTCAACTGAAAGTTAAATTCAGGCAGTCAAGAAAACAAGGTAACTACCCAAATATGCCTTAACTGGGTACCCAAGCTCCCGATGTGTTGCAGAAAACATAGAAGTCTTTAAGAAGTTGAGAAAGCAATCTGGAGTGATCCTTAGGAAAAACAGCAGGGATGGGGAAGAGGACTGTGGTCCCATTTGGGTATGCACACCTGGAGTGCAAGAGGGGCTCCTTCTTCCCTGTGTATGTCTAAGTAACATCTTAAGCCAGTTTACTGTAACACATCTCTATAGGCAATCTGAGGAGGAAGCGACCTGCTCTTCTTGTAGGACAGGAAATGGCACATAGATATGTCTGCCCCAAAAGCACTTACTTTGTACATCAACCTGGGAGATCAAGTAGTTTAGGCTGAATTTTCTTTGCAGCTGCTGTAGCTGTTGGTATGAATATGACATCAAGTATCTCCTCTAAGTACATTAGGATTCTAAAACACCAAAGAGACTCAGAGGAGCATACAGGGGAGGGGAAAAAACTCTGCAGGGCATGGTGTAAAAAGAAAAAATTCATGTAAAATGAATGAAGAAACTTCCATTAAAATGTATCAGTATGAAGTTAAAGCATTAGCTCACATATACTGTAAGGATCTCTAAAATAAGGATGAAATAAATATACTTCACCTCAAAAGGAATAACAAAATATAGAAGGCATTATTCCTTCTCCCTCCTTCCTTTTTAGTAAATTTTAAGCTTTCTGAATCAACTCAACAAAACCTACAAACAAAAAATCAACATGCCATACCCTTCTTTGAAGCCACATGCATATCTTGATATTTAAAACACTTTCCTAGAATCCTGAGTTGAATATCAATAGATGGAGGGAAAGGAAATTCTGATCTTCCATATCATGCATGAAGGCTAAAAAAAAAAAAAACAAAACCGAAACACCACCAAAAGACAAACAACAAACCAATAGTTATAGAAAAAGGGGAAAAACTGTCTTCTGTTAAAAAGCAAAATTCTTTTGAAAGACATGTCATAGGGACTTCTTTTCTGAGGATATTTTTGGTATATAAAGGCTCGGTAGAGGCTCCACAGCATCAAAGGCAGCTGTGTTCAGCCTAGACTGAAGATACCCTGTCCTCAGTGTTCCCACAGGGCTAGCAGCCTCCTGCTCAGCACTCTCACTTTAGGCAGGTCAACTTCTGAGCTTTCAGGAGGCCTGACAGTGCTCTCTGGTCCCCCTACATACAAGGTCAGGAACTAACCTTTGCTTCTAATCCTGTTCCAGCCAGCTCTGAAGCACCTGATATCAAGCACCCCTCACAATCCCACTGCCCTAGTGCAGCCAGGACAGAGGGGAAAGCAAAGCAGCCTCCTGTGTCAGTACTCACCCATCAGCAATTACATTGCAAAGAAGTCTGAGGAACTCTATACATCCCCCAACACCAGCCAGTGCTATTGAGGACCCTCACTCTGCAGGTCCTTTACAGGTTTTTCACAGCCCAGCACAACCCAAAACTATCCCCCTCATCCAGCAAACCAGCCCTGTCTCCCTGCTCCAGCCTTTCAGCAGGCTTTTCCTCCCAGTCTCCTGGCTGGAACTCAGACAGCTCTTCAAATCACAGGACACCAAAACCCTCCAGTAAGAGCCTGAGTAGTGAGATGATTACTTGAAACAAGGAAAGAAAAAAGCAGCAGAAGTGACATTCCGGGACTGGGGTGAGATAAGGCTGGGGAAGAGCCTCAGCTGAGCCAGATCACTTACTAAAAGGAGTTCCAGGAACCACCCCACTGCATTCTCCCCTAATTCCATAATCAAATAAGGCTGGCTGGCTCATGTTCCATTTCTGTATGGGGACACATCACTCTCTTACAGTTAAAAAAAGTCTCATATTTAGTCAGCATCTTCTTTTTACATTTGCCCTTCTATTTCTTCTCCATAAGATTTTTTTTTTTTTCCTTTCAGAGTTTTCTCAGGCACAGAGAAAATTATGGTATACACTTCCCAATATATGGTGCTACATTTCCCCCTTTCTTCTGTATTCTTTCTCCACGTATTTTTTTTTCTTCCCACTTGTTTTCTGGAGCTTCTAATTTTATTCACTTTTTTTCTGGCTCAAGCAGTGAAACTTCCAGTGACCAGGGAAATACTCAAATTAGTAACAATAATTAAGAGTAGGTTTCAACCAAGTTTTTTTCAGAAGTTAATTCATTTGCTAGATGACTGTCTGCAAAATACAGAAAACATAGTTGTGTGGAATGGGGAATGGTATATAACACAAATGTTGTTTCTCAAAGTATGTATTTTGGGCAATATCACTGGTATTTTGAATTCTGATCATAATTAACATGTTATAATACTGTTTTTCTTAATAACAATATAATATTGAGATATTGTTTTTCTCTTCAATTGAATTTTATTTAACATTTAAATTCAAATTTATCATTCTGGACAAAACTCCAGAATGCATTCAGGTCAGGGGTCTTTGTTAAAAAGGCTGAACCATAGCACACCATCCTTAGTCCCATACACATTTCTAAAAGGCAGTGGTGAAAAACATACTAAATTAGTTTAATGAGTTACTGTGTTATTATAAAGTACATTATTACACCTCACTGCATAATTTCTAACAGTGGAAAAAAAGATGTTCTTTACAAAACAAATGTATTTTGTTTGTAAACAGCTGAGATGAAGGATTTTTTTTTTGAAAGAATGCCAAAGTAGCTCTGCTACAGCAGCAAGAGCACTAACTGAAGCCTTAGGTTTGCAATGTGTCTTCCATACGCCATCCTGTTTGCCCTTTAGGAGAAGAATTAAAAGCAGTTTGGGGAACAGCATGAGGAAAAATCAATCAAGATGTTGTGCAAAGTTCTGTGCTAATATCATAGAACACAGTATTTTACAGCTTTACCACAGAGGGTAATTACAATCTGTTACTACTGATAGTCTCAAGAGTGGAAAGAGTCAAAACCAGTATGTGCTATTACAGCTAAGTATTTTTCTTTTGTTTCTAGTGATATAGGGCAGTAGTGTGGTATATTTTAGTTATAGGTGAATTTCATACCAAGGAGATTCACCCTGTTAGCCTTAGGTGTGGAAGTCTAGTAGATAGTCACCAAGCTGCTCGAGTACCAACAGCGAGGCTGTTATAGATCCTTCTGTTGCTGAAGAAATTGCAGCAAAATTATCTTTTCAGTTCAATTGGTGCTTATCTTACATGCTTAAATGGTGGAAAAAGAGCAAGGACTGACTGTCAGTAATTTGACTGAAACTAACAAGTAGTTATGGAGAAATTACAGCCACCCCAGCTATCCACATTACAACTGCATTTGGAACAAAAAAGCTAAAAGCTCCATTGCCTCACAATAATTAACATAGCAACCATAAAAAAATATAGGGGTCACTGCAACACAGACATAGAATGTGATATGGAAAAGTAATTTTGAAAATGTGGAAAGAGAGCACCCAGACTCAAGTGTGTGTATCTGAGTACTGCAATTTTTTTAGTATTATTTTCTTAAGAGCAACACTTTTTAGCAAAAAGTCAACCCACACAACCTTGTTTGGTTATTTGTTCATTAACCTTACATTAAATTGCATATATCAGTGTCATGGTTTAACCCTAGCCAGCAACTAAGGACTGTGCAGCTGCCCACTCATTCCTCCCCTTCCCAGTGGGATGGGAGGTGAATTGGAAAAAAAAGTAAAACTCATGAGTTGAGATAAGTACAGTTTAATAATTAAAATATCACTATAATAATAATAAAATATAATAGTAGTAAAAAAGAAATATAACCCAAGAAAATACAGGGAATGGACAGTGTAACCACCCACTGACCAATGCCCAAGCAGCAATCCACCACTCTGGCCAACCTCCCCCCCAACTTTCTATGCTGAGCATGACCTTCTGTGGTATGGAACATCCCTTTGGTTAGTTTGGATCAGCTGCCCTGGCCATGATCCCCTCACCTTCTTGCTCATCTGCTCACAGCCAGAGCACAGGAAACTGAAAAATTCTTAATTTAGGTTAAGTGCTATTTGGTATAACCTCAAAACATCAGTGTGCCATCAATAATATTCTTACACTGAATCCAAAACACAGCACTGAACTAGCTACTAGGAAGAACATTAGCTCTGTCCCAGCTGAAACAAAGACAAAGTTACAATTCCTCAGCTTCTGCTTCACTTTAAAAACAGGAAAAAAAAGTTTAATAATCTAAATTATCTCCCTTGAAGTTAATTAGCTCACAAATTCAAGCTTAATGTTAGCAATAACCATTAATTTGTATCAAAGTTTGTGATAATTATTCAGTTGGGGGGAAAAAATGAAAAGTGCTAAAAAAGGTGAAAATTATGGTAAGTTACAATCCACCTGGATCTGTCAGGTGAGCAGGATAGCCCCACTGAAGATCATTAATTGCATTGTAGTGACTCTACAGAGCAAAATTCTTGTGACAGAGCAAAAATTCCTGACACTTAGGGGGTTTACTCTTGGTCTGCCTCTAATCTAGCCCCTTGAATTAGAAGGTGGACGCCCGAAGATCATCCTCAGGTTTTGCTTTAAGAAGCTGCTAAAAATACAAGCATATATGAACTCTCCTGATATCTTGCTGTTGTAAGTGGCACACTGCAGAGCAACCTGGCTTGCATTTACATCCTAGCAATCCTAACCTTAGCAAGCAACCAACCACCTTTCCATGTAGCTAAAAGATGGGCAGTCGTTGTTAGTTCTGTCTCTAAAGTTGTGAAAATGTAATTAAATCATCCTGTCACTATCCTCATGGGAGATCTAGATATAATGAGCAATTCTTTTTTATAGTAATTCTTCATCAAGCTGAACAATAGTGTCTTGCACAAAGAGTAAGCATTACTTCTTATGTTAACAACATTATACGTCCTGAATTAACCCATTATATGCCACTGAGGGTGTGGTTTCTAAACCATAGGATATTATGTAAACCATAGCACATTTATTACCTTTTCTTCACATCCTGCAGCAAATGGGTTTATTTAAAACATATAGCTTCTTTGGATCAATAGAACTTTAAAAGATAATACAACAGGTACATTGGTAAAAGATGCCAATTAGGCAAAAAATAGAGCCTTTATTAACAAAAACTAATGGTAATGTTGATTAACTTTAGTTTTTACACAGGGAATTCTTTAGAATTCTATTAGCACTAATGTCTTCACAATCACTTAAGAAAATGTGTTCTTTCAGATACAACAAAAAAAGAATATTATGGAATTTAATTTTATCTTATTAAGAAGAGCAGGGAGCCTCACCTTTTAAAGTCTTACAGCAGAGAAGTAGTTTTATATAGACTCTATGATAAATGTCATGTAAATTGCCTTATTTTCTACTGGGATACTCTAATTTAATGGCCTTTTGGTCATGAATAACATAGTACACCTAGTAACTTATAACAACTGCATAGAAACTGAAAACACTCAAACACTTAAAAAGTAATCAGGACTTTGATTATAGACTCCCAGTAGGGAATCCATAAATTCTTGTGGCTTCTTCATGGAAGTTTTATAAAATGACCTTTATGTTGCACAAGAAAAATGAGTGAGATACATGCACAGTGGTTCAGTAAGGTACTTGTGGGTATGCTATTATCTATCTACAGATTAATCTTTTATATAACAGTAATTGCAAGTTTATTTTTTCATTAGCAACCACATGTATACCCATGTATTTATGTTTGACATTTCTCTTGATCTGAAATACAGGACACAATGCAGTATAGTGCACCACAGTAAACATGCAAAAATTGCAAGCAGTGTGTAAGAAACTCCAAAAAGAAATCCCAGGAAGATGGAGTTCCAGTTCTACAGGTATCTCTGTAGCTGGTTGGTTGTACTTCACCAAAGTACTTTCTCATACAAGAATTAGTTTGTTTCTAGCTACTTGGCTAACACTAGGTATGACAATAGTAATTTAGGGAAATAATTAGTTTCAAAAGTTGTGGCTGTCAGCTGCACTTCCTATATATCTTAGCTATATCTCTCTTCTCTATGCACTTCCTACATCAGCTGCACTTCCTTCAGTGTGAGTCGGAGCGTGCCCTGGCAGCCAAGAGTGCCAACCACATCAGACCCTCAGCATAAGCTGCTGGTCAAAAGGTGTGACTGGCACAGGTTGCCCAGGGAAGCTGTGGATGCTCCATCACTGGAGGTGTTCAAGGACAGGCTGGATGGGGCTTTGAGCAACCTGGTCTAGTGGGAGGTGTCCCTGCCCACAGCAGGGGGTTGGAACTAGATGATCTTTAAGGTCCCTTCCAACCCAAACCATTCTATGATTTTGTGTGGGAATGGCTCAAAGCTGTGCCAGGAGATGTTCAAACTGGATGTCAGGAAACATTTCTTTACTGAGGCTGGTAAACAGGCTTCCTAGAGAGGTGATCAATGCCTCACACTTGGCAGTGTTTAAGAGGCATTTGGACAATGCCTTTAATAACATGCTTTAACTTTTGGTCAGCCCTGGAGTAGTCAAGCAGCTGGATTAGATGATCCCTGTAGAACCCTTACAAACAAATCTATTCTATTCTACTCTTCTCTGGTTATCACCTAGTGGATAAGTTCTTTCAGTACTGCCAACAAAACATTTTTTCTAAATAACCATATATATGTGTTGAATCAAAGATAATACATTACATATACTTAAAACAGATAAATTCCTAAAACACCAAGTACCTACACTCTTTGTTATGACCAACTGCAAGATTTCTTGCAGATTAATAATAGGAAACCAATCAAAAACATTTTTAGAAGATGAATAATGCAACATTATTACATGGTACAATTAGTGACAATTTGGTAACCCTGCCTGAATTAAAGTTCTACCTCCTACTTACATTCTGTAAGGTAAATTGTGTCCTCAATTTGTAGAACTGAATAGTGAAAACTCCTTTTCTTAAAAGTCTAATGATTTGCCTTGTTGCCTTTTCATTTACCTTTTCTATCAAGCTGTGAGTGCTTATTTCTCTATCACAAAGGGGTAAACACTGTCAATCTCACTGAACAAATATAATACTCTTATGTATTTGATCCAGCTGTACTTTTACAATAATACTTTTTCTTTTTTTGCCACATTGTGAGAAGAACAAAGAAACAGACAAAAACCCCAAGCTGAATCACAAACTTGTTTCTTGCTTTTTTGACATATTCAGCTAAAAGACCTTGGGCAAAATTCAATTCGGATATAAATATACTTATCAGCCTTCAAGAATTCCAAGAGGACCTAACTGGGTTTGTGGTAAAAGCTGTAAAATTAAAGTTATAGTTGAGATATGTTTAAAATTCAAGTCTATCCAGTAATTCCAACCGTGGCATAGCTGGGTCTCAGTGTTGTGGCTGCACATGGTGCAAGATCTTCCCAACCAGTCTCCCCGTAGAGGAGACAATGGATTTGAAACAAAGTGAGTGAGGGAGCCTTTAGCCACCTTCACAATAGAAATCCTAACTGGTACAAAACCAGTCACACAAAGCAGTCTTTAACATATAATTAAGGTAGGAGACATTTTGTGTATCATTTAAAGTAATCAATATGTCCAGAATCTGGAGTAGTCCTGTAGAACTACAGGCCAAGTGGGGTTTAAATAATGAGTGGCATAACAGCACAGGTATTCTAACCTGATCCAGATGAACACACTGCTGCAAGGATGCTTGCAATGCAGGCTCCTGCCACCACACAGAAAGCCATAATCTTGTTCAAGAGACTGTTTTCCCCTTAGGAGAGTTAATCATGCCAAGTTACTTTTTTTTTTTTTTTATTTTTTTGATAAAGTTCTGCCTGTGAGCATCTCTAGAACACTTTCCAGTGGTTAAAAGGAGATACCAAAAACACCAAGTATAAGCAAATATGTCACCCTGTTTCAAAATACATTCTGTTCACAGTACTATGGGAAATAATTTCTACATGGGATATATAGGAAACAATGTTGATAAAGTTACATTCTCATGCTCATCACATTTGACATCTACAGGAGCTGTAAAACTGGTGCATTCTCTTCAACAGAAATAAATTTAAATACAGCCAATTGGGCAATATTTTCCTTAGGCTGTTATACAGAAATCAGCTCTTAGATGAATAGAGACTCCTCGCCACCCAAAAAAAATCTGGCTCTTTACCACAAGCACCATAAACTTCTGTAAGTGAATTTGAGCAGAAAACTCTGAAACTGCTAAATGATTTCCAATTTGTTTCTTTGCTCTTTTGTGTTTGATGTGAAATCTGAAAGAATAAGAAAAATATGGTTTCTGTGTAGCATCTATTTGGGTAAGAAGCAGAAGCATTAAGTTTTCTCAGGGAAAAAAAAAAAAAAAAGCCTTGAAACACTTAAACACTTTAAACACCTTTTGTTGTTAATATGTGAAGGATATGCACATGCACATATTATTACTCTTGTTTTTCAGTAATATAGGAAAGAAGTAACTATGTGGTAAGATTAAGGTCTGTATTCCTTGAAGTGGTTGACAGCAGTTTCCTATTTCTTTTCAGGCTGAATTTCTATTCTGTGCATTCTTGCAGAACATTTTTTCTATTAAATTATTTATCCTAACTGTGTTTCACTGCACAGACCTTGGCTGTCCTTTTCTGTTTGCCTGTACCTTCCAGCTGGCTAGTGTAAATAAGAGAAAGTACTAGAGAACTTACAGATCTCATTCAGTTTTGCAGGTTCATTGATGTTCCAACTCTTGAAACAAGGTTGTTTGAGCATCCAGCTATGCTCATAGTTTTGTGCAGAAATAAATAGACAGAAAACAAGATGGCATGCAAAGCAGCTAGTAACTTATATCAGACAACATTGTTACGTTCCAAAGTCTTCTCTTTTCCAAAAAGCATTATTTATTCCTGTTGGAAGACATTACTTACAAGACAGACTGAGTTCAAACACTTACCACCACCTTAGATTATGTATTTAATTAACTGTCAGAAATTGAGAACTGTATTCAACAGGTAAAATAGGAAAAATATTTTTTTATATAGTCAAGTTAAACTATGGGAAATAAAATCAAGCTATTCAAAACACAGTTTCTGGAATTAGCAAGTTTGTAGATAATCATCCTCTTAACAATTCTGAATTAATTTAAACATCCTACCTGCAGTGTACTATTTTCAAATTGTATCATATATTTAGGAAAACAGCTGAAGGCATTGTTTCTTGAAGGGTCAGAATCATTAGAATGTTCCCGAGTTATTCTTGGCTGCATTCAAAGCAAGAAACCATTTTCCCTGTTATATGTTATAACCACTGCTGTTTCTTGATTTAATTTATTTCTGTAGTTAAATGAACCAACCAATGCCAGGCCCACAGAATAATGCAAAACCTACTGCCTATATAAATTTGTTTAAGAGAGAGGGACAAAGGGCAAGAGGGATGAAAATGAGTAAGATGATGAAGAAGTCATTCTGAAACCAGAGGGCAAGAACATTTTGACAGCATACCTTTGGGGCTAGGAGCAGTACAACCTGTGCTGCATTCATTTTTTCATGTGTCCCTTCTCAGATCTGAATTCAATATCATGAACTTCAAAACTTTGTGTGAAAATATAGTAATAACAATGAAGTTCCTTATGGCATCATGTAATAAAATATTAGTTCCCTGGAATGCTAATTTTGTATGCACACATATCTATAGTCTGTCCTAAAACTTCACCCACAAAAGCTTGCCCTTTAAGGGCACTGTTATTTTCTTCAGCAGTCATTGATTTCTATCCCTCAGTACTTGAATGTCTACTAGAACATCTGAGTGCACATATAATGTTGAGTATTTTGAAAATATAAAATTTGTTTTCCTTTTTCTTTGTGTTTTTCCTTTATGTATGTGCTACCTCCAGTTCTTCCAGGAGTGATCCTGTATTTTCTAGGCAAAAGTGCTAAGTTACTGTTTAATAAACACTTGCATTCTAAGCTGTAGTTGAAAATTATGTTAGATGATGAACAAAAATGCTCTTGAGCTCTTACTGTTTACAGCTGGTGTATTGTTATATGTTGTGTATAGTGATTACTCAATAGTGGACTGTAACTAATACTGAATATATGGAGTAACATATTTAAAGCTCTAATTCAAAAACTGTGATACAAAAGATGCTTCATTTCTTTCCTGTGTTCACTCAGCTACCCGTTGTTTTGTTGGAATGATTCAGACATGAAGGAGATAGCACAGGAATCAAGAATTTAGCTCTCTGTATTTTCTTCATTTTCTTTATTTTCTAAAACTTAATGGAAAAATACTAAATTTCTGATTCTCAGGTGCTGGCTAGATCTCCAGACTGAGACATACCTGTGACTGAACAAAAGTTAAAGCTGTATTGAAATGCTTTGTTTGGACTAGACAAGACTATGTGAAGTGAAGCTAAAATCTGTACTACATACCTGTTCACACAGGCTGTAGCAAATGCTATTATCTGCTCTGCTACATTGTCAGCAGCAGTGTCAGAAGATACCCTAAGTTCTAAATAAAGGGCTTAATTCTCCAGGGCTGTTAATGCATTACTTTAAAAAAACATTAGCTCATATGAAGAATAACCTTTGACTAGTTCAAAGTAAACCATTGTTTTTCAAAGAAATTGGTATTTAAGATGCAGTTATTTTCTTTAATTGTCTCTTCATCCTTATAGCAAAATTAAGCTACTTTTTGTATGTCAGCTTTTTTTTTTTTCTGCCAAAGCTGGCAATATACCAACTCAAACCAAACAAAATACCAATTCAAACCAAACAAAATACCAACTCAAACCTTGATTTCTCAATAAATAAAAATTTGGGGAAAAAAAGAATCCTTGTTTGAAAATAACAAAACACCAATGGAATAAAATCTTTAAATAACAACAAGCAAAGAGCATAATCTGCTTATTCAGGTAAAATTGCTGGAAACTGCTGGAAGTGTGAACCCATTCAGGCAAAAAAACATGGCCCTCCTGCATATAGATGTCACAGGAGAAAATGAGAACAAGTGAATAAGAAATGTAAAAAGTGGGGGAAAAAAAAAAAAAAACAACCAAAAAAAACCACCAGATAAAACCTTCTAAACAAATATTTGCCTTGCTTGATTAATTGACAGAAATAGAAAACAAATTGCTATAGCAGGTGGAAGTCTGATAAAAGGAAGAAATGTGATCCCTGGGAACTATTACAGAAATTAAGAAAGAGACCAGTGAAAGAAAATGCTTTCTCCTGGGGAGGAGAAGTGAGAAGAGCTTTTCAAAAGGAGCATGTTAATAAAAAAAAAAGCCAGGCAGGATAAGTTAAAACAAGCCAGACAGTCTGTGACCAGTGGCAGAGGCACATACATCCTCAATCTGGAAAATGATTAACATCATGGTTAGAGATGCACTGAAACCTCCCTCTGCAACTGTCATTGCACTGTAAAGGATATACAGATCTCACGCTAAGAAAACTTGTTAGAAGATCAATAAATTATTAAACTCTTCTCCAGAATTTAAAAACTTTTGTAATAACTTATTATTGGATTATTGTCTTTACTGATCAGACTTAACAGCATTGTATAAATAGGACTTATGCAGGTTGCTTCAAGAGCATACACATCTAATTTTATTTCAGTAGCTCCTTTCATTGTTTGCAAAATGGGTTCTATAGAAAGGATTATTCTTTTTATTATCCCTGACTGAATCCACATGCTGAAAGTTACTTATACTGAGCAGACAAAAAAACATTAGAATCCCAAGGTTTGGTTTGGTTTATTTTTTTTCTTTTTAAATCATTCTGCATGCAAGAGGGAACACAGACATTTTCTTTCTTGCTTATTATTAAATAAAACAGAGCATGGATATGAAAAAAATAAGCCTTTCTGCTTCTAATAAAATTCAAACCTATTAGGATTCAACTTTTCATTTGGTTCACAAAATTTAATCAAATCAGTGCTGGAACTTCAGACCATTGAAGAGCTCGAACAAGTGAGCCACACTTTCTCTGATGTTCTCAGTACTTTCTCAGCTCACAACTTCATATGCTATGGATCTGTTACCATTCAAACTTCATAAGCTCTTACTTTCCTGAATGATGGTCAAGTAAGTTATATATATAATACATAAGTGATCCCTACTGTTTAAAAAAAATTCTATATCCAAGCTAAATGTAGTGCACAGACCTTCATCATTTAACAAACATCCTTTTGTTCCTTAAGCAGCAGTTCTAAAATAAAAGCAACACCTGTTGAACTATTTTTTTCATACTGTGTGCACTTGTGAGCACACACACTGTGAGCAACAGCCTCAGCTTCTCATTGTTTTTCTGATGAAAAACACTAAAACATTATGTGACATTTTCATGACAAAACATCCAATTACCAGACTTCTGCTCCATGATGCTTTTTTTTGTGCCCATCACAGAGTTAGCCAGCTCCCAACATGTTTATAATATGCAGTGGAATACACAGTCCAGATGAGCACCAAGACAGCATCAGGTAGGTCATTTATGATCTGTGGGTTTGCATCTTCTCTGCCATTACTGGGATAACAAGTCAAAAAAGATTTTTATAATAACAAATCATTATTTGTATATTTTTTATGAAACCTGAATACTATGTTATGAAATATCCAGAATGTGTATTTTAAAGATGCTATGTATCGTGACTGCTGGGTAAAGTTAAATAAGGATTTCTATACAACAGTTTTTTCTTGATGAAGTGTTCCTCTGCTTTGCAAGTTGGGAATATTTTTAATTGGGCCCACCTCTTACTTGTTAGAAGCAGGCCATTAAAACCACACAATCTTATTAAAGGCCAGAAACAAGTCAAAAACTACTGGTAATAAAGGGAGACCTTTTCTGTGCACAGATAATTGAAACATGGCATGATAGCCTTTGGTGATGAGGTTGGATGCATAATAGAAGGCAGGGGAGCCCTGTGGTTACCATTTTCTTGATGCACAAGACAGAACATCAGCTTCTTTCCCTGATAAACAGTTCTTCAGGGAGAACAGGAAGAATAATAATTTTTTAAAAAAAACAGTGGTGGTGTTTTTTAAGTTGGGGAGGGGAGATGCATTGAGGTTTTTTGTGTCAATAGAGTCAGCACATAACACTTCAAATACCCGGAGGGTTTCATTCTCTTCAATAACAAGGTGCTAGTTTTAAATACAAGTATTTTTCAGAATAGAAGTATATTTCAAGCACCTTAGTCGTGATTGCACAGGAAAGCTTGGACTGAACAGGTGGTAGCTCAGATTTCTTAATTCTGTGCTTTAATCACAGAATGTCTCTCCTGTCCTCAGATCTCTCCCAAAAGTACACCTTGCAAATGGTGTAGGGACCAGTGCTATAATTCAAGGAGATTCACAATTACAGCCTGTGTTTGACAGAATACCTTGAGGATGTTTGCTCATCTACAGACAAATTTAACCTAGCATCTAATGAACGCCTTTTGTTTCATCCAAATGAATGCACAGGCCTTTGAAATTAGTCCTTGAAATGGCTCTAAATCACAGAACCAGTGAGCATTGTTGAAAGCAATTGGGGAGGAGGGAACTCAAGCCCTGTGGAAAACGCTGTGGGGCTTTAGGCATCACAAAGTGCAGTGCTTTCAGCTGCAGACCTCTGGCCTCTCCTGAAGTGATTCATCTCACTAACACTGATCTTTAAAAGCTAAACATACAAACCTGAGCTATGGTTCACACCATGCACAAAGATTATGGAAGGAAAGTCTGCTTGGTTTACCTTAAACAATCCTATTGACGTGTCCAGAAAACAATGCAATATACAAGTGCTTTGCCCCAGACAGAAAGAGGATAGGACATTTTTTTTTCCCTACCCAAAGAAGAATAGACATAAATCCCAGTTACTAAGTACATATATTAAATTCCCAGGTTCCATATGCATGAAATAATGTGTCAGCTCCTCTTCATCACTCCCACATCATGTACCTGTGTGCCTCTATCTATTCCAGGCACTCCCTGTACAGGCACAGAAAGTTCACGTCCATGCAGAAGTAGTTTCTCATTTTCCAATTTACTGTCAGTGCAGCTGAGTCAGTCCACAGTTTCCACATGGGCCAATCTTCTCTGTCATTCTAGAAGATTCTTCATTCTGTATTCAAATTCCAGCTGAGAAGGTTTCTGTTAAGTATTGCATTAAGCTTAAGTGTCTCAGATTTCAAAGAGAGGTGTATTGGTTCCTGTAATATTTTTAAAGATTTGTCCAATTTTAATTTATGCCACTGGGGACAGAATTTATGAGAGAAATGCCATAGAAAATAGACTTTGTTGAGCAGAACAAAGTTATTGTCACACACTAAATGTAAGAAAAATAAGGTATCTAAAATACATATGATAGCCCTACTCTACACACCTAAAAATTAAATATCAAAGTTTGTGTTACCCCACAGTTTCTTACAGTCAATAGAGAGAAGCAGGCATAATTGTTCTTTTGCAGGTTGGAGTCCTAACCAAGGATGAGCCAGTCTTATGTGATTCATGTGCTTATTTCTCTCTACTAGCTATGAAGAACACTTTGGATGGCTAGTGACCTATCTCACAGTTAGACCTCTGGCAATGCACTACAAAACTGGGGAAGCTGCTTCAATGAAATCACAAAGAACTTTTGATAGAGGTGCAGAGCCATTGGGTATCTCAGAGCCTATGAAAGGTTCACTGCACTCCAGTTACACTTAAAAGTTTCAAGCTTCAGATGGCCTCACCAGCATGCCTCATTCCACCAAATCTGGTATAGTTATACTCACACTGGAAGCAACAGTAGTCTGTAAACCTTCCCCATACTGCCCTAGGCTTACTACGGCTTCTTTATGTACTGATGCCTCATAAGTATGAAGAAAAGCCAAAGATTGGCTCCCCTGTAGTTAAAGAAAGCTTTATGAAAATACTGTTGCATTGGAAAAAGAGAATGAAAAATCCAAGTCAACTGATACCCATAGCAATCCATCTACAGCATGGATAAAAACATTACAACAGGCAGAAGGAGTACAGAAAGGTTATTGCAGTGCCCATCACTTACATATTTCAGAACAGCCTAGTTATATATATTATAGAGGTAGAAGAAGCATTCACAATACACTTCAGATGTAGGGAGCATTACAAAATCGTATTCTTAGTCATTAATATTCAAGAGCAAATGATCATGTCTTCCGAAAAGGATGCTTGCATCCTCAGTTACTTTTGCTCTACGTATTTTAATGAGCACAAGAAGTGAGTTAGAAAAACAGAATATTTAAATCATTAGGTTTCAATACAGATGAATCGCTTGCATAAATTTTATTTTGCATCAAATACACAGCTCAGGATTGATGCTGGTCCCTAAAGGACCAACAGCTACAGATGAATTGCTTTCAGCACAAGAAATTCGGCAGGATGATCAACTTGTGGTGGCTAAGGAGAGCTTGCAAATAGCCTGAAAAAACATTCAGGAGGCTGCAGAGCTGTGCACTTTAGTGTTGAGAGATTTACAAACATAACTACCTTTGAATTGTTCATCATCCTTCACTAGTAAGATAGTAAAATCCATAGTAATTTAAAGCAAGGCTATAACTTTACACAAACTCTCCTTTTGGGATTAGTGGAAATAGAACACTAAGTAGGTAAAAATTCAGTTACCAGCTTTTTCCATAGCTGAATCAAAATCCAATGCATTTTATTTAAGGCTCCAGCAGTTCAGTGAAATCTTAAATGAAAAAAGTGCCTACCACAACTCACTCTTCTAGTGGAGATGTCCAGAAGTCTTCTGTTGCAATGGGACTGAGCATTATTATCAGTCCCATTAGTTTATTCATGAAAGTAAATAAAAATACTTCTCTTGAAGCCACTCTGAAATAGCCCAAGTCCTGAGTAAAGCTAAATCCCAGCACCAGGCATGAGTAAGCAAGAATGTCATACAGAGAAGCAGAAGGTGGAGAGCTCATAGGAAGGCAGCATTTCCCCAGCTGCTAGAACAGATCAACAAGATCAGTCTGCTATCAACACTGGTGGGATGATCCTCCCAACTAGACTATGAGAAATCTGAATTACACATTTACCTGCTGTATGCTAAGGCACCAACACACTCCAGCTGACAGAGACATCTCCTCACAAAGTTGTCCTTTCATGCACATAAGCAAGTCCTTGGAACATTTCACTCTTCAAGTTACCTGAGCTGTGTCTGTATTAGGAAGCAAAGCAGATGAGCAGGACCAGATTTATACAGCAGAATAGTTGGTAACTATCACCCAGCATTCACAGTATACACATCTCCAGGGATTTTTCCTGTAGATTTCTCAGCCAGTTTGGAAAGTTGAACATCCATTAATAATTCAAGAATAAAATTAAATAATTAATAAAATTAACAATAAGGAATACAGTTTGTGTGCTCTGCGACTGCCCCAGGATGTTCAACTGGCACATAAAAAGTGAAGATAGCTGAAAGATTCTCTACAGCTGTGGACCTCTTATCTCAGCTAAAACTCTGATGTAGAGGCACCCTAAGAACAAATATCTAGACCATTCACTCTGGAAATTCCTCTGGAAATAATTCTAAAGAAAAGTAAATATAATTATTGTATTCTAACAAAGCGCAGTAATGAGATTTGAAGGCACATAACTAGAAATAATATTTCTTAATACTTGGTACTTTTTTTCTTAGTTAAAGAATATTCTTTGTAACTCATTCAGCTGACAAAAAAATAGGACTAGCTGACAGGGTAATTTTGTTGCTCTTTCAATTAGGGACTGTCCTTTCAAATTTCTAAAAGACTGAGACACTTCTAGAATTGATTTCCTTTACATATATCCCTGGAAATACTGTTAAACACAAATGCTGCTTTAGCTATTTTAATCAATACGACCTGTAGCTTTCTTGCCAGTAAGATCTTTTTGCTACAGCAATAGTCCTTGATAGGCATAAGGGTCTCTTGAAACATGTAAAAGCTTCTGGCTGTGCAGAAACAGATGGGATTAATACCTGGCTAGTTGGTGAACAACCTTTCTATGATGTGAACAACCTTTCTATGATGTAAACAACCTTTCTATGCTGTAATAGTGGCTCCTCCCAGCAAACTGATGGTTCATGCCTTGGCAGTTAAGAGTTTATTGTGCAAGGTAAGCATCACTAAATTCTCTACAATGTGTAATACAATGAACAGAATAAATACTAAAAAATATGAAAAGAGAAGAAACTTCAGTATGATTCACTGGGCTGTGCCTTAGGGACAGCTTGATTAAGGCTGGGGTTTGGAGGAGTGCCATCACAAAAGACAGTATCAGAAAGCCCCAAATGCAGCTACAACTCTTCGACCAAAGAGCACAGATTTCAGAGCACCCTTCCCCCCCAGTCTTCCCACACCTTGGTCCAGCTCTGCTTACCACTAGCCCATTTGTACAAGCTAAAGGCCAAAATACAGGTGCCTGGGTGCCTTTCAGAAACTGTAGTGTATTCAGCACGAACACAGGAAGCAGGCAGATTGGCTGATATTAGAGTCTCACAGGCTGCTCCAAAAGATCAAGATCAGTAAGAATTGAATTTGTAAGTCACATTTAGAGAAAGAGATACCGAGCTATATGATTCCACAGAACTTACTGGTATTAACATTATGTATCTTATGCATGTAGCATCTTTAGAAGAAAATCACAAGTAATCATCAAAACTGGCTTTGATTTTTTGACATTCTGAGACGCTAGTAAATTTTATACCCATTATTCCACAAGTTCACACCAGCGCTCTCCCTGCAATAATAATGGTAATAGAAAATAAATCAACATTAATAAGTTTTAGACTGGCAATATTTGAAATTTTCCTGCCACTTCTCTGGAGATACAGTGTTAGCATTAGCTTCAGGTAACCTCATTCTTCTTCCAACTGTCTGATCCTCTTCATTGCATCTCATCCGAAAACAATACCTGTCTGATTGCTCTGTCTGGTTGTTAGTTACGTTGTTTCCAATATTTTTTCTTCTCAAGTGTCACTTAAATTCTCTGACATTGAAAAGATGGAAGAAAAATGAGCATTATCGAGACAACCAACAGAAAGAGTCTAAGTAGAAGGTTGCTTAAATGGCTACATTTGCCACATTTTTAATTAATCAATTTAATTTAATCTCTCCCCTGTGTTCCATTCACCAACAGAAAAGTAATTAAAAAGTTATCTCCATTTTATAAGTACTGAGAAAGAACAGCATTTCTCTAATTCTTTGTCAATAGTTAGTGTAGCCAACACAAAATTAAAAGGGAGAAAAATATTTAATGTTTCGCTGAGATACAAAGCTGTTTTCCTTTGGTTTTATGGCTGAGAAAATGGTGCTTATTCCCAAGTAGAGAACATTCTGGAGCATCCATTTACTCCCAAAAAGCAAAGGAGGTTTGATACACATACTTTCAGAAAACCACTCTATAAATTTTCAGAAACCCATTCTATGGTCAAAATCTATAAAAGACAATCCAAATGTCTTAATAATTTCCACCAATTATTATTGCATGCGAGTTTTCCGACAACAAGCACATCCAACCTGGCAACCTTTATAAAAAGACCCCTTTTTTTAAAAATTACTCAGCTCTATACACACATGGGTGTCACTTTCTTGAAAGACAAAATCACAAAATGAACATAAGAACATACAGCTATGTGCTTCCTCCCCAGGGAAAACGCTTTCCAATCACATAAAACAATATGTTTGAAAACAGTGTTTAGTCCTTTGCCTCTCTCCCAACCTCCTCCTCCTCAGAAGATGTGAAACTGCAAATTTATAGGCTCCCCCAGAAGTCAATAATAATGGGAAATTGGGAATTTCTTCCCTTGCCAAAGGAGACAGATGGGCAGCATGTGTACAGGCACAGTAATTAATTTTAAAATATCCCACAAAATTATAATTTCAGCTTTCTAGTAAAGCACAAATAAATCACAGAAATACAGCCATAAAATTGTTCAGCTCTGCAAACAGCTTTTTCCATCCCCTTTTTTTGCCTTCTTTTTATGTCTCCATCTAAGCAGCTCCTGAGTATTCTGTAAGCAACTGTCATGTGTATCAGATACCAGTACCATTTGTAGGAATTTATTACTTCTACTCATTTGTTAAGCATCCTACTTTTAGTTTTCACCATTAGTTTTTCCCCTGAGATTTCTTACCTGAGCATTATTAGCCTTTGCCTGTTTTTCTCTCCCTTGACATAGCTCTACCTAGTAAGGGCTTCTACCTCTACCCACACTTAACTCCCTATCTGCTTCTCCAGTATTGTTCCCTCCACCCACCTTTCCCTCCCCAGGCTCACATCTATTAAAAACTTTCTGTTGGGCTGTTGTCTGAGATGTATAGGTCCAAGAATATATTTTTTCTAATTTCCTACCTTTTTTCCATGAGCTCATAGGGTGACTCTCCCCTGTCCTGGCCAGTTCCCTACCTCGGGAAAAAACCCTGTGCACTGAGATCTGCTGCTCTGCTGTGGATCAGGCCGGCTCCAGAGCAGCTCCCCTAGCCTATTCACTATTTCTCTTTGATATGTCAATCTCTTTTACCCATTCTGCCTGTCTTGACATAAAAATTACCTTTTTTTGCCCATTTTTATGCTTGCTGTATTTCATAGTTGTTTCACACAGTGCTGCCATTTGGGCAGATTGCAGCACAGGGAGACATAAGATCTAAAACCAGTTTTTCACTCTGCCACTGACATGCTACATGAAGTCCATGAAGTCTCCAAGCTTTATTTTACCTCAGAATTTCTGTACAGAATGGGACCACTGTTACTAATATACCACTGAAAAATGCTGATTGAATTACTCATTTGACATTTTCATAGTCCACTTATTTTATACCCCCACTGCTCCCATGGATTCACTGTTTTCCTCTCTCATTTCACTGCTTGATTTTGCTTTTCTCTTAATCTTCACTGTTTTTTCTCACTTTAAAGAGATGGCCCACTCATTTTTTTTGATGTATTTTTCCTCTGGAAGAACAGATAAAGCATTTCTGGCATAATTACCAATGTCTGTAAAAGTTCCATAGCTGAAGGTCAACTTCAGTGCAGAAATAATAACCTAACCAAAACTCAGACCTTTTTTCCCAATACTTTCTCCTAGGTGTCCAGTTATTAGCTCATACACAAACTGACAAAACAAAGCTATTAATTCCTTCCCTCCCCCTCTGAGTCAACTCTCCTATCCATCCATGCAACACTGTAAGGCCGTAGATCCTATTAATTGCTATATTGCCTGTCACTCAGGCATATAAATCCAGGCTTCTTTTTTTACCCCCCATAAATCCTCAGCTGCAGGATACATCTAAATCTCACTGAGTTTTGATTTTTTTTTGTTTTGAATAAGATTGCTAAAATCAACCTATTCTCGACCTTCATCCTGTTCTGTTTCTTTAATCATCACTTTCTCTTGGCAATGATAACCACGTCCTGACATAGCTTCTAAAAATTCTTCTAAGAACTAACCTTTTCTCTTGTTGATTTGAGTATATTGTAGTGCTTCTCTTTCCATGTAGCTCATAGCCTAGGAGTTCCATAGTGCTCTCTGCCCCTTTTACCTCTCATATTTATCACTAAATTCTAATATCTTTCTTCTAACAATTGCTGTACAGTCAAATTCCTTGTTCATGGGTCAAATTACCTAATATCTTTATTCTTTCTTCCATGTTTCTCTTTACAGCCAGGACAACCTCACCAAAATATTTCATCATTCTACTTGCTTTCTTAAGATACTATTTGGCTGTGGTATTACCAAAAAACCCACACATGGGGGGATATAGTAGTGTATCACATATGACTTCACCTGAAGTCAATTCACAGACACTTTACTGGCCCCAAGAAATGGCAAATAAAGCTCAGCAAAACAATGTTGGATTAATTTTGTAGATTATTCATTTTAAGATATGAAAAGAAATACTTTTTTATTTCTGTCTGAAAGACTTTCAAAATCCATTTTGAATAAGTACGTACATTGAATGCACTGAATAATGTCATTACTGAATTGCCTCCTGAATTTGAACATGACTGATTAAACTTTATAAGGAAATAATAAGGCAACTCAACTGACTTTTCTGGACAGTTGTAGTATTCCTTACAGCAATATAGGCAAGTGTTAAGGTCTGATTCCACCTTCCTGAACACAAATGTTTATTTCAAATCATGAACTACTGTTCACAGTAAAATTGAAGTTCTCTGTTGCTCCTTTTCTTCCTCTGCATCATACAGGAAAGTAGATCTAATATGATACAGTTTTGAAAGCTTTTTCAAAATAAGTGTTTTGTTTGTTTTTTAAAAAAGGACAGTACTAAAAATTTATAAAAAGCGGTTTTGTTTTTCTTTTTTCCCAATAAAACCTTGTAAGAATAGAAAAACATCTAGAAATGGGATATCCTGACTCAAGAATTCTGTTAAAAGTTTTCATGTATGTAACAATTTTTGCAGTACACAACATTTCTACATTATCAGGAAGGACATCTTTCTATATACTGATGACCAGCGCCTGAAAAAACACAACCTGTTTTTTTTTTTTACAGAAACAAGCAGAGTAAATATGTTCCGTTTACAAGTGAAAAGTGTTATTTTCAACTGTGAGTGCAACAAACAAGTCAAACTCACAAAACCAAGAAACTCAGGTTAGTAGTTTCAGGTGTCATAGCATCAATTCAACTTTCCTTCTGGAAAAAGTTCTGCAATTTAATTTCATCAGCTTCTCTGTTAGTTTTCTGGAAATGCTTCCCACAGAGCCCAGCTCACACTCTTACAGTTATACGAGCTTCTCCAATCAAAGGTAATAACTTTGCTGGCAACAGCTCCTCTCTTGAAGCTCATCCCAAGATTCCGAGCTTGGATTCAGGTCTGCTATGTACAAAGTATTAATTTTCCAAATTATTCAGGCTTCACATAATGGTTTATAATAAAATACTTAAAAGCTCCATAATTTTTAATTCTATATCCAGCATGTTTTATCTCACTTGAACTTTCTAAAGATTTTACATCACCAGGCTAAAATCCCAACTATAGGCTTTCATAAAATTTACAAAATTTTCTGACTCAAAGTACAAAAAGACAACATTTTATTCTTCTTCAATTTTTAAAACTTTGTATTTTTAATTTTAGAGGCCTCACCAAACTACTAAATAGCGTGCATTTTCTGCAAGGGTATGATTTTTACTACAGTCCTAAAATAACTATTTTTATCCAGTACCATTTTCAACGATCACGTATATAATCTAGAGGGGAAAAGTGATTTTAACTTAACTTATTTTGCATGTAATAATATGGCATCCTTAGTACAGCAATGCAAATCTCATTCATGAGATGCCACCATCATGTATAGAAAACTCTGTTGTTTAACAGCTAAACAAATTTATGATAATTCTATGTCCACCTTTACAGAAGCTTTGCAAATCTCTCAATCTTTTTAAAACAAAAGCATTTTTTGTAGTCTGATTTAAAACATTCTCAAAGCAGGAGTAGGTACAGAAATACATACATGCTTTAGAATCAGTCTCTGGGGTTTTTCCTCCTCACTGAAAGAGCACTTTGTTGTACAGTATATCTCAGCACAAGGCATACTTCAAAATTGCCTTTTCTTCTACATTAAAAACACCAGCACTGAATAAAAGTAGATGCTGTTCAAGAGAGGGAAACAAGCACTGGGGATTCAGCAGAAAATGATGGCTTCAGAAGCACTACTTTTATCTTTTACTGTTTCAGAAGTCTTCAAAATAGTATAAAGACTTCATAAATGTCAGACTTCTGTCTTAAACCATCCTGGAGGTTGTGAACTTGAAGCTGAACAGCAATAGACCTTCTGCTTGGCTCTGGGACTCAAACTCATACTACTGAGAAAACAGTTTTATTTGTGCAGATTTACTTTTCATCAGCTTGGACAAATTCCAGTGCTATTTCTAAAGCCAGCTGGGGAGGGGCAAGAGGGCAGGTGCCTTAGAAAAACACCTGAATCCTACACAGTCATGGTGCCTGATAAGTATATTTATGAAAGCTAGGGGAAGTGAAGAATAGTTTATGTTTGGAGACAATTGCTCTTGAAATATGGGGGAGTGGGTGGGTAACGGGGGCTAACAGAAGCCACAGTTCTGATCCAGCTCTTAGACAGTCATTTTTATTAAACATCAAAGTGATCCAAATGTTCCATATGGTTCCAAATATCTGTGTTGCTTCAGGCTTTAAAAACAGCAGCCTACCGTTCTAATAAGCAGAAGCAGGGGAAGTACAATGGGAGTGTCATCTTCAATGTGTGTGTTTTGTATTGCCCTGCTGGTCTACTTATCATGGTTGGAAGCACCTCCACAATATAAAAAGAGACATTATATTTATAGCACTGGAAATGCTATAGAAATAAGGTACCATACTTTTATTAAAAGCCTGGGAATTCTTAGACTACTTTGAAACTGGGCAAGCCTAGCATAAATCCAAAAACTTTAGGATCTTCAACCTGAATTAGGTGTTTATGCAGGTACCAACAGCATTCCCAGCAGCTAGGGACTTGTTAATCAATGCTTCATACCAGATGTTAAAGTTAAATAAAACAATTGCCTGTTGGTTTATGAATTCCACAAAATAAGTTTTTAAAAAAACCTTAGGAAGACATCATGGAAATTTATGCAAATATCATTGCCACAAAGGTATTTTAATCACAGATTAGCAGAAATTGAAAATTAGAGGGGGAGGGAGCAAAATTTCAACATGAGCACACTTAGGCTTTTAAGAAACAGTGAGAAGTCTGAGACAAACAGCAAATGAAAAGTCAAACCATTTACAACAGAGTATTTACAAAAACTATATATAACTCTTGTCTTCAAAGAGCTGCTTTAGGCATCTGTCTTTACCCAGTTCTTTCCCCAGTAAGAATCCTGTACTACAGCATGTGAAATTCTTTAGAAACACCTTTTTTTTTTTCTCCTTTGTGAGGACCAGTCTCTTCACATTGTCTATAAGAAGACAACTTCACTCATAAGGAATTTTATCCCTTCCTGTACTGAGAAGGGATAAACACTCTGGGAGATTGTGGTCTTTTAAGAGTTATTAAAAACTATAACAAGTACACTGATATTGTAGGAAGAGGTCTGTATTCACATATGCCACAGCGGTACCTTGATGATACTCTTTAAACAACAGCTTTGCTGAATCCCCTGGCCTTAATTGCTTGAAGGCCAAAGTTCTTCTGGCTGTCCTGTAAGAAACTTCTCTGCTCTGTTGCTGTCCCTCTTTTCAAAGTGATACATTTTTCTATGGTTTGCATTAGAAAATCTGAATAAATCATCATTATGGTTTTGTATCCATTTATCTACTTATGTCTCTAGCTCATGCAAAAAGGAGCATATTATATTTAAGCCAGGGATTACTGTGTGCAAGACAGAAAATATCATCATAGTCTTCGGTTTCTCTAAAACTAGAGACCTACCTACAAGTTGCAGCAAAATGTGTTTAGGATCCCCACCCCTCCTTTATTATTCAGGTATAGAGATAATGGTTGAAATCCTGGCACCCTGTAAATCAATTAAAGTGACCTCTGGCAATACTAAAATTGCCAAGAATGTTTTTTTTTTTTTCATTTTTAGAGAAAAGGTTACTTTTTGGACTCTTCCTCCCCCCCCCCCACAAATTTTTATATTGCTGGAAAATTCTGCTTTATTGAGAGAGGACAAAAAGTGAACTCTCTTCTGGTTCCTTGGAAGTCTTTTATCCGATGTACTTTGTTTACCTTGCATTTCACTTCTGAACTACTCAAGCCTAATTTGTTATTAGCATCTAAGTGGCTCTTCTCTGCTTATTAAGCCAAAAAAGAATAAAACCCGACATGTTCTAGTAGAAGGCTTATGCAGATAGTCAGCAGCTGAGCTATTTCTAAAATAGATAAGTGAAAGAATAAAAATAGTAGGAAATTAACACCTTTTACAATGGCCAACAATAATAAAAAAAAAAAAAGCAAAATCAATAGCTTGAAAAAGCTGAGAAAATCCAACACTTGTTCCAGCAATAATAGAATTAGCAGGCAAAATAGTTATTTACAAAATATTTTGAAAGCTGGACAATAACATTTATTTTCTAAATTATCAAAGACTAGTCCATGTGTTCTTTGCTAAAGTTCTAGGTGGCTACAGAGTAGCAGCCCAATGTAGGAGCACAATTAAGTTGAATACACCCACATGTTAATAAATGATATCTCTGGAGCCTGAAGAGTCACTTTGAAGTCTGACTCAAAGGAAGGTTGTAGTTTTATTTGCTAAAACTATTTTTTTCTGCAAATACTGGTTAATGTCTTAGGACTAAGAGGCACATTTAGAGGGAAAACTTTCTTTCAGTTTCTTTTAAATAGAAATTTGGGATTTGATTATTTGGACTATTTCCTTCTGAGAACAACCTGAAAAAAAAAAAAAATCAAAATATAGCTATATTTTGAACAGGGTCTGCTTTTCTGATTCTCTTCACTCCCAGAAAGAACTGAAAGTTGTGAGGATTACCAACAGAGATTCCTACATGTATTAAATGCCTCCTGTTATAGTAGCAATGAAACAAAGCAGGACTTTTCAGCTCAGAGGATAAGAGGGAATATCATAAAGTAACTTTGTGCTGTACAGAGAGATTAAAAAATTAATAGTTTTCCATCTTTCATACTACAGTCACTAGAAACAACAACAAAATTATTGATATGGTTTAAAATCAAAGAAAGGAACATTTCCTTAATGTATACTGTTAATCTACATAGTGACTTTAATGTCATAAGCATTTGTCTGCAAAAGAGCTGTGACAGCCAAATTTATTCCGGATCATACCCCATACAATGCAGGTGGTTATGTATGATGCAAAGGAAGACCAGAAACCATTTTAGCACCTTAAATGTGAAGCAAAAGGCTTCTGTGTCCATCAGAGCAATTGAAACGCAGCAGAAATTAAGGAAGTTTTTCATTTGAGGAGATAAATCAGACAATGAAAATTACTTTCTTGAGCTGCACATTCAGCTACTCTTGTCTCATTGCTCAATCATTTATTAACTGTCTAAAACTATTAACTTAATAAATTTAAGATTAATTGTTCCACTACTTTGTTATGCTTGAGAAATATTATAATCTACCAGAGTAGAGTAATGCATTTTGTTACACAAGCTTTCATTTAAAATATACTTAAAATATTGATTGCTTCTTACTTTGAGAAAGAAAAACAAAGAAAAAAACACCTTGCCAGGGACTTCTGCTGTTTTACTACTTTATTCAGAAGACAGTAACATGTCTTTTGCTCTCTCATCCAGCCAAACCCCTCCAGTAAAAGACATCCTTCTCTTAGATCCTCTTCCTTGGCTTAAATTCAGCCCTACAGCCAAGTAAATGTACAATCCATTCAGACTCGTGTTTCAGTATCTAAGAAAGGTCAGAACTCCAGATGCTTTGACTTAGACATTAAAAGGCAGCTTCTCCATTAAGACTAGAAGTCTAGGAAGATCTGTCTTCTTTAACCCAAATTAGCATTTTTTATCCTCTGGCCCCTAATTTTTCCCATGGCAAACAGGCACAAATGGAACAGGTTTCTCAAAAACCCATAATGAATCTAGTGAATACAGCTGAGCATGACATACTTAAAATTCAGCATTCAACAAAATCCTAGCAAACATTGAACACATTACTTCTAGGTTTTAGTAAATTGCTAGATGTGAGAGCTTCATGTTCACATCCATTTTTTGTTTCCCCATTTGCAAAAGAAATTGTGTTACATAACTGCAGCAAGGCAACTTTTTACACTCAAAGTATTTGAGTATATACCAGAGGAAGAACAGGGTTGAACTAACTGCTTATATTTTCTGTCTACATCTTTTTCTTTTTTTTTTTTTTTTTCCTGGGGGAGAAGGAAGGAGAGAAACTATCAAGTATGAAAGCATTCTGTTATCTTCTTTATAATTGTTTTGCCATTTTAGAGGGAAAAATAATCTGTTAGTGTAGCAATATTAATTGTATAACACTTTTGTGGACCATTTTATCAATAGAGATAAGACTGCAGTATTTTACGGGCATAAACACAATAGCATGACAGAGAGTACTCTTTCAAAAAACACAAAACAGCAGAGGGTGCAACGAATACTTGAAACTAAACCTTCCTGTTTGCTTTGGGCTGGTAAAGTGGTAACACTGGTTATGTCTTCATCCACACACCTTCATGCAGTTCAACAGCAGCGTGGTACAAGAAAAATCTGTGTCTAGATGTGAACATCATGAGATGTCTTGCCAAGGACACTAATGTGTTAAGAACAGATCTGCCATCTCCCTTCCCTTCTACTCCAGAATTTCTGATAAGTCTTAGTGGATTTCATTTTACAAATAGATGAGATCAAACCCACTAAAATACTTAATGAAATAAACAGAAAATATTAATTTAAAGAAATACACATAATGAAAATCTGTAAGTACTTTCTCAGACTGTGGCACAACTCAGGACTCCCAAGAAGACATGCAGCAGGGGGATTCTCTTCTTGATCATGAGTACATGAACCTGCCTATAGAGACATATTGGGTGTGGACTAGTAAATAGCATTGATTTTATCCGAACCACTGCCCCATTTTATTCTGTTCACCTTCTTCATCTTCATTTTCAAAAACACCTTCTCATGCTTTCATTCAAGAAAAAAGAAAATGTGGTTGCACAGGAGGGTTTATATCAAATAAAATCATGTTCCATGGTTCTTGAGTTTTTCACCTTTATTTCATGAAGGAGTGTGTCCACTTACATTCTCACAAGAAAGTGCACTGAGCATAAAAAAAATTCTAGCTCTACTGCAGAGCTACATACAATAAATAGAAATAAAGATTTTCTACAAAAAAAAAGGAAAATATTAAAATAAATATAACAACGTAGAAATCATCATACCAATAAGTGAAGGTATGTAACACAACTGTACAAAATGACATATCCAAGTAGATAAGAACAATAGGAAAACTGTGAGAAGTATAAAGAAGCCTGCATTTCCCTGAGAAATTATGGAAAATTTCCACTGAAAAGTCTGCCAACCAACCAAGATGAGAGGAAGGAGAAGCAGCAATATTAGGAAAGATATTTCTGGCTATTTCAGGTGTCCTTTGGTACTTAAACTGCACTGTTTTCTGAACTTGCTGTATAAATTACAAAAAAAAATCTTGTGATTTTTGCACTGCAGGAAACATCTTTCTTTGAACTTGCTTTAAATTAAAAGTAGTTTACAATTCACTAACTGTTCTTGTGATTAAAATTTTCCATGAAGTGCTATCATTTTATTTCTTAACACAGAACAGCATAACTTTGAGTCCATGATGCAACTGTTAAGAAGACATTTTGTCCTAGTTCCTAGATTGCAATTTCTACTGCTTAAAAACCACATCCTAAAAAAATCTATGGAAAGATGACTCTACTCATCAGTATCCTGTTGTAGAAAAGGTATGACATTTTTTGAATCTGTATGGAATAAACTTAGAAATGTTTAGGTAACAAGTTTGACAAATTGTTTAACCATAAATATGTCAGGGTCCTAAAATTAAACTTGATACAGAAGAGTGATAGGACTGTCTTGCATAAAACACAAATTTCATTTCTCCTTGACATTTCTGCTTTAACACGATAACAGAGACCAAAAGAATTCTACTAGAAAAGGGATATTCTTGCTTTATCCTCACCTATACATCACATAAAACTTGGAACCCCAAACAACTTTGAAAACCACAATGCTATCAGCTCTTGCCTTATGTCACTTTCTGTGGGATGGGAAGCCTCAAAGTACTTTGAGTTCCTCTTATCTCTTCCTCTGAAGGCAACAGGCGTTTTGTACAAGATTTATTTTTTGAGGTTCACAGTACTGTCCTGCTTACAAAATGCAGAGCCCTTTCTCTCACAGGACACCTGGGCTTTTTGGAGCAGGACCACAAAACACTCGGTTTTAAAGCTGTTGTATCTAGAAGGCAGGTCTAATGTTACTGAACAAACCCTGGAAACTAAACTCTCAAAGAAAGATGTCTGAGAAAAAACGGATAATATAGGGTAGAATTATGAGGTCTTGTACACAACTCTTTTCCTGCTCACTGTCTGCTCAAAGGTGAGTCCTTGCTTCTAGGCATCTCAGCAATTTTTTAAGTTGTGTGGAACTGCAGTATCCTTTAGCCCCTGGGAAGGTCTGAGTCACTGCTGAAACCTGGCTCTGCTTCCCACTGCTCTCTGAGCCTGAACTGCAGACTCCCAGCTCAGCACTGCGACTCTTGCTGCCCTCACCCTGCTGCCAGGACAGTGCCTAAAGCACAGAGCAGTCCCCACCCTCCAGTGGCCTTTACAGGTCTCTATGCCTAAAGAAAAATAAATACAAATTTAGAAAAACTAAAAGAAATACAAAGCCCATCACAAATCCTTAAAAAAACCTAAACCTTCCAGTAAGGTCATTTATACATACAGGTGTCAAGAACAATAGTGACCTGCAGTGCAAATTCCTGGTCCAGAACAAGGGCAGGTCCCTTCTTGCAAAGCTATGAACTTGCCCGAACACCTTCTGAGAGCCCTTTTCTTAGGTCATGCCCACCCCTACTGCCTGTGCCACATTGCCACCAAACCCAGCTGCACATAAGCGTCCTCTGCTCTGGAGTAAGGCTTCTCCCACAACCAGAAGCCTTCTCCTGGGAGCACCTGCCCTAACACCCTCCAGCCCACCTCACGTGCCTTACAGCAGGCATCAGGGGCTCCTGAGCAGGGCTGTCTGCTAGTGAGGCACCTGCACCCATGGGTGCCCTCTCATGTGGGCAAGGGGTAGGTGCTGGCCATGGGCACCCAGGAGCAGGGAGGAAGGTGCCTCTCTTGCTTCATGAGTCTTTCCAGTGCACAGGGCACTACAGATCCCCCAAGAAGAAACATGGCAGCCTCAGGGGATGCCCAATTTTATTGTCAGCATCTCTGTTGACAGGACTAGCAATGCTCTGTGCTTTTTATAAACAGTTGCATCACAAAAAAAGGAGCAGTTTTCTTGCTGCAAGCCAGTTAGAAAAGCTATAGAAGAAAGAAAGTGCATTTTTTAGAAAGTAATTTGTAGGTTTGCTGTTCACTGGCCCAGCTGGAGAGTGCTTTTTGTAAGGTAGCTTAGAAAAAATATCAGTGCAAGTTACTACAGCAAAATATAACCTAACAATTTCTTTTTTAAAATCATCTTTCATAAGAGGCTTTATTGATTTTTTTTCCATGTTTCTGTTGTTTTAAAATGTTCAACAACTGCTGGTATCTCATTAGCCATCCCACACTTTCAAAGGATCTAAGCTATTTTTAGAGATACTTAACTCTTTTTCAGATATGACCTAAATAGATCTCAAAAGTCTAAATTCATAACTGGAGTAGCTTTATTAAAGTCAGTGACTTTATTCAAACAAAGTCTTATCAGCTGTGTTTTTCTTCTATTTCCATCTAAAGGGAAGTACAGTTTTCATCTGTTAGTGACATCTGTCTCTGTGACTCAAGGAATCAAATCTTCTCAATGTCATACTGTGTGATGGACTATTTGATGCATATGACAGTTCCTTGATCATCTTGATTTCAGCATTTCCTGTTCTACAATCTGCTCCATACCAATTCAAATGTTTCATTTGCCAAATAAGCTATTTCTCTGACTCCTCTATCATCACTGCTATCTATTCTTCCTGTTTTCTTTATTTTCCTCATTCTCTTTTCTTCCTTTCATAAGCAGACATCTAAAAATAAATTTAACTACATTCTCTTACTTGACAACAGCTACTTGTAGGTGAAATAAGTTCCATTTGTCTTTTAATTTGCAATAAATTTACTCAAGACAACTTTTTGTCTTATCAACCTGCTCTAAAATTACTCTACATAAAATATCTGTGAATTCACACTTTATAAAATGGAAGACTTTTGAGCATTGGGCCTTGTGGACATTTTAAGCATTGGATCTTGTGCCACAGAAAGCAGAGGGTGATTTATGACTGGTTTTAATGAATGCAAAACCTATCCCAAAAGACAAAGAAGAGTTAATTCTTCAAGCATTAGGGAAATATTTAAAGGAATCACACCCGTATAAAGAAAGAGCACAGAAAAGCCTCTATACAATAGTAAATTATTACAAGTAAATATTAGCAACAATAAAATTAATTTATAACTATTATCATTTTAAAATAGCTTTATAAAAATGACTCAAAAATAGGAACAGTACTTTTACCATGCTCCTTCCTGAAAGACTGTTTGTTTTCCACTGCTAGATATATACTTCATTTCTTTTTCTATAACATGGAATATCAGATTGTCACTGAAAACAACCCCAAGCAAATATCAATATAAACCTGTATCAACCTTGCTCAGGAATGTTGTAGTGCTGTGTGCTGGTGAGCAGCTACATCAACATCTGCCTTTTGCTTCATACACTACTCAGCTTCATGATCATAATCTACAAATATTTCTTTGTACGTGTATATGAAGATATGTAAAGATATACACTGTATGCAAGTAGCATATGTTTAATAAGTATTGTTCATGTTTTCTGGATTTCTATGTACTGTGCCTTAATCTGAGAGATAAGCTAAAAATTGGGTTTCCTCAATAAAAAAAAACCCTGAGTTTGTGATACTGAGTGTTCTGGCAATGACATTTAATTTTCTTCATCTTTTTGCCAGTACTTGAATGTTTCTTTTGTAGCTGCAGTTCAAGGAGGAACACAAAGGAAGCCTATGGCAGACTGAGCTTGAGTGGTCTTCAGCCACACGTCAGGAGGAAATTCACCTATAAAGTTATTTAATCTTTGAATTTTTATTCTTGGCACCCTACATAGAGATATTTGGATTAGAATAGCTGTATGATGTTTAAAACTCCTTTGTAAGAAGAACAAATTAGTCTGCTGGGTTAATACTACATTATGATTTAAGCTAAAGGTTTCTACAGAGGAAGCACCAAGGACAATGGACAAAAAGCAACTGTGCAAATCGCACCTTTTTGAAACGTTGATAATTTATCGGCTGGTTAGTAATCATCTGTTGGAATTCTGAGACCTTAAGCAGGACACAGTTTTTTTGAAAAGCTTGTTGTCAGTTGTCTCCTTCCTACAGTAGCTTGTGGCAATTTTCAACTACTGCCTTTGCAGCTTTCTTGGATACACTGTCTGAAGAATAGGAAGCTAAAGATATTGCACTGGGGAAATTAAAAGTGCATGAGGCTTGTTACTTCCCAAACTACCAGCATTTTGAACAACGTCTACTACTTAAGTAGCAAAGTGATTCAAAAGTTTGTACTGGTATTTTGTGTCAAGGGAGCATCCTGAGGTACGAAAACATAATAATCTGCCTTTGCGAAGGCAAATGTAACAATTATGTCTCTTTGATTGTTGCAAATTATTTTTATTTCACAGCAAATAGTAATGCTTATGTTAATGAATGTATCCAACTCATTGCAATCAGGAAACATGAACATATATGCCCCTTGTGTAGCTTGATCTCATTATTATAATTTCTTAGTATTTTCATGGAACTCTGTATTGCCAAAATCGCATTAATAGTATTATATACATACATAATTATATAGAGAATAATGCACTAAGCAGATGACTTTGCAAATGCAAGATAACTCCCTAGAACAGTATTGCTATTTTCAGTTACAATGCCTTCATTTTAAACAGAAATTGTGTATATATCAGAAACAGCATTAATGTCATACTGAATTATTTGTTGTTATCTTAATTTTGAAACAAAATTCAATGATTATAAACTTTACAAGATGTATCGCTTCATAGGCAAGGCATTTGGATCTTAGATGGCCATTTCTGCCTGTTCCTTTTTCATCGCCAGCCACGGAGTCTCCATTTTTATTGACAGACTGGAGGATACAGAGTAGTAAAACCTTTCACTTCATAGGTTATACCATATGCAGAAGTTATAATGTTAATTCAGCTAACACTAATACTGTCAAATTCATGGGAATGTTCATCTGTGTATTAGTTTGGGATTGTTAGTGGAAGATTGACAGAAACAGCAAAAAAAAAATATGCAAGTAATTTGCTGAAAGATGGAACTAATTTCTTCCTTTTCTACAAAACTGGATTTACTCTGTCTTTTTAGCAGACTGGTTATACACAGTATTTCACCCTTAAAAGGAATGCACTTCTAAACAGGACTTGCAATTCTGAGAAATCATAGAAATGGAAAGGAGTATTCGGAGGTCAAAGCAGAAAACTAACTAGAAAGAGTCTCATTGCTGAGGAATTTTTGCTTGCTGTGTACTCATTAGAAAGTTGCAGTAGAGATGAAACTCTAGTTAGTACAATTAGCAATGGCCTTTGATATCTGTCTTTGATTTATGATCTGTTTCTGCCCTGGAGAACCAAAGACAGATGTAGTGCTGGGTAGCTCCATTGCATGTCATGCATACATTGATATCCCAGTGCCTATGTAAAGAAAAGTCATTGTCTGGCAGCTTTAGAAAGGACAGAGAAAACCTGGATGCAATAGGCAACCATTAAACTTGAAAACACTCCCCAGTCTCCAATCCTAAAAAAAAAAAAAAAACACCAGATGTATCCCAATTAAATGTTGGGATGAGACCCAGGAGTGAACCATCTTGCCTTTGATGTGTGCTCACCCTTTTCTCGCTTTTCCCCAATGCCAGGGGATTTTTTTGAGCAAAACCACCAGTATCTGGCAGCAAGTGCCCTCTGATAGGTCTCCTATCGTGACCAGAGATGTGGGACAAGAAATGCAAGCAACTACATGAAACACTTTCCTGCCTCACAGTTTGGAATTAGCACTTGTCAGCTACCAGTGTAGGAGCTAGAACCAGTCAAACAAAAGTATATCCAGAACTCTTCTACAATATAGTTATAGTTGTGAACTTTTACAAGGAGTAATTAATACAGGATTATGAAATCATTCTGATTTGAGTCAAGAAAGCTCTTATGTGGAGTGCTTTCAGGTATCTGTTTATCACCTGTACATCACTAATCAATTCCTCGATTGTGGCTGAAGATTTGACTCATACTTTGTAAAAGTGAGGAAACAGATGAGGACAGGAAGGAGTCCATCTGGAGAGTGTTTTGGTTATTTTTTCACACCCATGCATTACTGATCCCTAGTGTATTATCAAACATATATGAAACATTAAATAAATCTCTATCACCTCCTTGCAATTTTGGGGTTTTTTTTTTGCTCCTGCAAGTAGCCCTACCTACCAACAGAGTTGACTTTTAGCAAGAGTTTTCTAATAGAGTTAATGTTCAGAGCAACTACAGAAGTTACCTCAAGTAAAACTTTAAAAACATCTCTAGGAAACTTATAGCGAGACATCAGAGATGCTCAGGACTGCAGCAACAGAAATGAAACTTTCTAAGCTTCAAAGTCATATGGCAGCTCTCCAGCTCCAAATCCAATCCAGTGTATCTCAGAGCACAGTGTAGTGATCTGGGAATTACTCAAGCATTTAAACTGATTGTACTGAAGAACAAAGTGTTCCTGAGTTTGTTTTATACTTCAGAAATGCCTATAATTGACAACAGCAGTATCCAGGGAGTAGGGAAGCTACTAAATGGTATCTCTGTGTAGGCATTAGAAATGTAAAGTTTAATTTCTCTTATGCTGGCAAGCCATAAATTTTGGGCTATTTCAATTTAAAATATAGAATACTGTGTCCTTAAGTGTGCATAGTAAGACTAATTCCATCAAGGAGCTACATATAAAATGAAACATTTTAAAACTTGGTTAATATTACTCTCATTCCAAGACTGAATAACAACTTCAACACACATTTTCATTACACACCACTTTTGTTTTATCAGATGGATAAAGCAAAACCAGAAATGTTAAACACCCTGCTGAAATAAATACAGTTTTATGTAAATGTCCTTTTACTGAAGTTCTTTCAGCAAATACACACTTCCCTGCCAGAAACATTACTCATGTCACAGGAAGTATTTTCCTCCTGACAAGAATGGTCAGTGTTCTGCTGCTGCTTCTAACTGAGGCTTCATAAATGGGAGGGAGGGGGTTTATTTTTCATTATATCCCTGAGAAAACCTTAACCAAAAGGCAGACAGACTTGTTATTTGACCTGGTTAAGCTTTCTTTTTCATAACTTTTGATGAATTGCTTTACAGACATGAGGTGTAAATTTACAGACCTAGCTGGATGCCAGGTGCCCACCAAAGGAGCTCTATTGCTCCCCCTTCTCAGCTGAACAGGGGAGAGAAAATACAACAAAAGGCTCTTGGATCAACCGAGATAAGGACAGGGTGAGATCACTCAACAGTTAGCACCATGGGCAAAACAGACTCAACTTGGGGAAGTCAGTTTAATTTATTATCCATCAAATCAGAGCAGAACAATAAGAAATAATCCCAAAATTTAGAACACCTTTTCCCTACCTTTGTCTTCTTCCCAGGCTTAACATTACTCCAAATTTTCTCTGCACCCTCCCCACCAGCCTCAAGGGTACAGGGGAAGGGGGTTGATGATCAGGTCATTACACTGTCTCTACCACTCCCTCCTCCTCCTCAAGAGGAGGACTCCTCACACCCTTCTCCTGCTCCAGCATGGGGTCCCTCCCACAGGAAACAGTCCTCCACAGACCTTGCCACAGAAACAAAATACAAGCCTTCGATTAAGAGCTGGGGTCACATTTTGCAGCCTGGACAATCTAATAGGTTTTTGCTATTTAGAAGCATCTACCACCGTTTGCTGTTGTGCAAACAAAAGTGATCCATTGGGGAGTTTGACACATAACTCGTTTTAAAAGACATTACAGCTATTCACACGAGTTAGGTCAGACTCCTAAGAGCTCTCACTTTATAATAATAACTTACAGATGATCCAGAGTATTCAACAAGTTGGATTTTTAAACTGATGTGATTTCAGCCAACTGCATATTAAGTTTTATTGGGGAGTCAAGTGCTTAAAACTGGGAAGAAAATATAAACACAATAAACCTGCATCAAATGCATGTTATCATAATTTGGAAATAAGGATTGTATTTGTTCTCAGAGACAACTGATTGAATTGGCGTTCATATACCTAATGTCAGGTTAACAGCAGAAGATTTAATCTGAAGTAATCATTCTGGGAGGAATTTTTGGTAGTGACAGTTTTCAGAAATATCAGAAAATGTCTGCAGCTCTTCTACAGTTATGAAAAACAGCTTTATTTTTTTCCTTTCAGAAGGAATGATGAGATTCTTACAGCTCATGAGCACAGCCCAAGACTTGTCCAATTTTCAGTGCATGATCTGCAGCACTTTCTGTAAAGCAGTCTGTTCCAATTTTGTGGTGTATGTTGAACTCAGATATGAATCCCAAAACACAATCTCCATCTCATCAGTATAAAATGAGACTACTGGCTTCATTGCTACTAATCTTACACAACAACAAAGTGTGACTCTAAATCTTCACCAATAATTTCCCCTTCCCAGCTATTTTGCTGTCTACACTAATACACGAAATAATTAGCTTCATTGCTTTCCTCTCCCATGTCTTCCCTCTTCTCTATTAGAACTTCAGGCTGACATATTACACTAATCAACTTACATGTAATTGTTTTCTTGGCTTGGAATCACAAATGTATATGATGTTAACAGAATAATAAAGGGTTTCTTGGTAGATGGAGCTTCAGCTTTTCTTATGCATGAATAAAATTCAAAGTATATGTTGAGTATCCAGAGTAGTTACTGAACTCAGTGAGGCATATCTCAGAGAAGATTTAGTTTTCTCTTTACCTTTAACATTATACTGCCTTTTATTTCCATAATACCACCTTTTCTTTATTTTGGTATTTCACCTTTTTTTTGCAAACTCCTGAGCAGCTGTATATTTTGCCATCACCCTAGATTATTCTGATCCCCATAGTTAATTTTTATAACTTGTCACTGTTACAGACATACTTTGGCTTTTTCAGTTTGTTTCATTAAAAACCTAAAGCCTACAATGCCAACCTCCTTTTCAATTTCTATTTTGTCTCAGTAATGTCAAAATAAACTACTCTCATATTGAAACACTTGTCTCCTGAGCCATCTTCTGTACTTTGCAGAAAGAGGAGAAATTCGGTATGTGAAAATTCCATTTATTTTTTTATTTCAGCCTGTTCAATTGTCAACTCATATTGTAAGTTCTCATCAGGTGTTTAATTTTCTATGACTTGGGAATTACTTGACAGATTTTCATGAAGAAACATTTAACAAAAGTTTTCAGTATTTTCTTAACACGTCATCTACCTGGCAGAACAATTGCCACAAAGAAATCCTAATCTTGTTTTCCTACATATTTCCACTACTTTTTAGAGAAACTATAGATATTTTTGTAGCCATGAAGAGTCCGTTGAACTCCATCACAATCTGTTTTTCCTTTCAGCCCAAACAGAGGTTATCTTTTCTGACTTTAGCTATCTGCAGTGTAGTCACCTTTATCCGAGCTAATCATCTGAACTGCTTTTATAGCCACTAGGAAAAGTTGCCAGTCCTAAAGTCAGTTTCCTCTGACCCATGTCACATGTGCTAGTAAGACATGCACTTCACATTTCAAGTATCATTGTCTTTACAGTAACTGTTTAGGGAGATTCCTAGTGTGCTTTGGAGATGTGTACACTGTGGCAACAATTTCTCCTTCCTCATGTCTGAAATATTCTGCTGCTATTCCTCTTCTCCAGTTGGGCCATGCAGTAGACCACAGAATTTCAATTTTCTTTCTTCTCTCAGGCTTGGGATTACTGCTAGTGACACATGACACTCTTCTAGTAGCACCTGCCCCCCTGTATGTGAGATAGTTCTAGTTGTCTCCAAACTGCTCCCTCCTGCAGAGTCCACATTGGCATCTACTTTTGTGTCTCTGGGGAAAGAATAGGGGAGTGTAACACGGCCAAGGTTTTGTCCCCTCTATTCTAGCCTCTGCCCACACTAGGAAGTAACTAAGTTCACGATAATAGTAGTAACCTACTGAAGGATACATGAAACAATACTTTTATCATCTGAAACTAAATGGATTTGCTAATCTAACTTGCATGTTGGCTTCATTTTGGACAGAAAAGCAAAGATTGGTGAATGGTGTAATTAGCAGCCCCACTGTGCATGCTGCAGTAGCAGATAACAAATGTACCCTCAGCTAATCAATATGCTTCTCTGTAGCTTTCTTCACATGAGCATCTCAGCCGTCCCCTCTGGTATCAACAGAATTGAATGAACAGTTCAAATGATTCTTTAGAGACTCTTTTTAGAGTCTTTTTAGGCACAATAGAATAGATAACAGCACAAAAACTTGGCCTTTTGTGATGCTTTACTCTCTCTTTACTTAGTGCATTCCATGAGGTTCAATTGTTATCTTCCAGGACCATCTATCTATGAATATATTTCATAGCATTGATCTGAGGAGGATATACAGCTAGGAAGTTAATTATGCAGTTAGATCATGTACTAATTAAAGCAACTGAAGTATTAACCTACTCCCTGAAAAAAAATAGAAGGAAGATATTTACTAACAGGCTTCCTAGAAGATTCTGGTATCATAAAGATCATAAAGAACTGTTTTATTTGATATTTTATGATATATTATAGTGGGAAATAAATAGTCAAATGGTTTAAGAAGCCTCTAAGGCTGAAATAAAGGGAAAAATTATTAGCATTGCTATACTTAAAAAGAAAGGAGAACCAAAATCAATTGGTAGACTTCATGGCTTTGAAAGCTAAGCATAATGAAATGCATTTGGAAAAGGAGCCAGCATATACAACTGTAGAAGTAAAGGACAAGATAAATGCTTTTAGTATGTAAGAAGACTGAAAACTCTTTGAAGCTGGATCTTTCATGAGGGAGAAATAAAGCTAGGAGGCTTCTACTTTATAAACTTAGCCCAAATAGAAGTGCTGAATAAAGATCCAAGAGGATGAAAGGAACTTATCACATTCTTCTCCTATAGGAATTGTCATGGAATTCTCCTGGAATTTAACTAAGATGGGTAATGATTATACTCTATGCCATCACAAAAATCTAGAAATTTGTTTTTCAGTGCCCTAAATTCAGAGCTTGTTCAAATTAACTAAAAGACTGAACTGTGATTCAAGACCACTTTGCTGTTTTCTGAGAGCATTTTTTGTAGGATCACAGGGTGATATCCTGGGTTCATAGACAAACCCTTTAAAATATACTGCTAGGAGTTTTACAAGGAAGCTAAATATATAACAATATCTCCTAAAACCTGAACAGCCAGGAAAACATATAAATAAATAAATAATCCCATTTCAGTAAGAGAAGGGTTAAAATACTTTTGAGTTCTACTTTGTCATCCTCAAAGTATGAACACCAATCTTTTAACAGATAAACTTGTATAAGACTGAAAAATCGTCTTATAAGTTTATGTTACTTATGTTTACTAGCAAAGGAATCCAGTCAACCCTGCACTTATCTCTGAATGAAATTTAATTTGTGCCAAGGTTGAAATGTATGTGTATGGGTGCATGTACACATCTGAGGTGCCTCATCTGCTCAGAGCTGGAGCTGTGCATCCACTTACTCAACCACTTCACTGATACACTGAGCTCTGAGCCTTCAAACCTCAAACTTCCCTGGGAAGAGCAAGGTGAATAAGTATTTCAATTTTATGGAGCTTGCTCTAGAACAGAGACCACACACATCTGTAGAGATAAGTGGCTGTGTTTCTGTCGTCTTGTTTTAGATGTGGAAATTGTGGATAATAACTACAATAATTACAGGAAACCACTCTTTTGATAGTATTCTAACAAAACGTGGACCTTTATAGCCTGTATTGACAGTCACTGCCACTTAAAAGTAAAAGCAAAATAACCTGTAACTTGCAAGTAATTTTTTCTTGAAAGTCATAGTTCTGCTCTGAAAAATTTATATCTTGAAGCTACATCTGCAGGGCAATAGAAGGTGAGTCTGAGTAGGTATATCTGTATTCCAGCCAGGTTTATCATACCCTGTTTTGATATCAGGTACAAATAAACTACAGAATTACCAGTTTCAGCCATCAAGTCTACCTACAGCATGCTGGTTAGGTTTCTGGAGCAATATTGACTTCCACTTGCAAGACAAAGACTCTTGGTAGAGAAGGAGGATCGTGACCATGGGCAGTGAGGCTCTCTCTAAGAAAGTGGCAGCAGGGGGTACAGCTTGACAGGTCATGATTCATAGCCAGTTTAATAGCTTTGGACCCACTAAGATTTCTAATATCCTCTAAAGTAGGCAAAACTGTCTCCAGCACAGTCCTAGAATAAACCAGTTTAATTTTTTTATTTTTATTTTAACACACTGCAATCATTTCTTCCTTCTAGTCATTTCTTTTGCAACCTGGTAAACCTGACCTGCAAAGGAACAGCATTTCTGAGCCTGAAGTTGTGCATAGTGCATGCAGAATTTGTTCCATATTACCCAAGACAGCAAAAATTCTTTTGAAGTTAACCTACATTAGATTCTCCATTATTGTGCAGGCTGTTTTGCAACTCATACTACATTAGTTTTTGTGTAATTTAGAATTTCATTTGTTAGAGAATGGTCGAAAGTATAGATTAGATTAGTGGCAAAACTAGAGGGAGCATTTTTCATCAAAAAAACAGCCACACGCTACAGCACGTTTCACTTTGCACTGGGTAAATACATTCAAACCCCATCACTACCTAGAAATGAGTATTATTAAGAATTCCCTCCACCACATACAGTTAGCTGTTCAAAGCAGAACAATTCTTAATTCCTTCAAGTTCTAGAGTGCCAGTTTTGTCCCCCATGAAAACAGGAAGGGAATCATCAACCCAAGTCTCATCTATCTTGGATACCAAATATGACAACATTACTTAAATCAGAAGTAATTCTCAGATACTGTATAAATAAGAGGTGGCTCGCTTGAGAAACAACTCTACAAAAATTTAACTGGTAGGTCCATTTTCTGTTGAATCTGATTTCAGGCAACATTTGTAGGTATTGGCTTAAGTAGTTAATGCCAAGAATTTATAGTCTTGAAAAAGCTGATTTGTTCATTACCTGGAAGGTATCATTCTCATTTTTTAAACTATATATCTCACCTGTTCAACAATTATTTCAGATGAGTCCACGTTCTTCTTTTACTAGATACATTTATGTGCCTCTCAGTGAATTTATTGATCTTTCTGAATGATTTATCAGCAAAAAGTTATTAATAAGTTTAATTTTAAAAATCTATCGACCCAAGTTCTACAATTATTCACCGAGGGCCACAGCCATACAGCTGCTGGGCAGGGCTGTGGTTCAGAAACTCCTGGTTAGAAACTTGCCTTATGAGTCTCCTCATGAAGTTCAACAAGAGCAAGTGCAAGGAGCACCTGGAATGGGTGTGATGGGTTAATCCCTGCCAAGCACCTACATGGCTTCTTGCCCACACATTACATAGCACATATCATCTCTTTAGCCAATTCAGGTCAACTAGCCCAACCGTGTCCCTTCCTAAGTTCTCACCCACCTCCAGCTGACTCTTGAGCATAGTAGGCTGGGCAGAGTAGGAAGAAGAGAGGGCCTTGGTGCTGTGCAAGCACTGTTCAGCAACAGCCAGAACAGCTGGTGTGCTATCAGTTCTGTGTTAGCTACAAATCCAAAACACAGCATAGCAGGGGCTGCTATGTAGAAAATTAACTCCAGCCCAGTCATTCCCAGTTTGTCCTCATCCATGGGATAAAGCCATGCAATGGTAAGAATGCGAGAGCAGCTTCACAGAAAAGGATCTGGACCTCCCAGCTGGGCAGTATGACAACCATTTAGTCATACATCCTTCCTATTTGGGCTGGAGAATAAGGGCTAATTGAAGACATATTGCTGTTTAAAATATTTGATCAGAGAATATAGAGAAGATGGAGATAGACATTTCCAGAAGGTTTATCAGAATAGGACGATGGACAGAGGTCAGAGCATGGGAAATTCTAATCAAATATTCAGCTTTTTTTTTTTATCCTCAAGTGTTGTATGGCCTTGAGTTAATGAAACCTGTTTTGAGCAGGGAATTTAGCTAGGTGATCTCTGGAGTACCAACCTCAGATAGGATTCTGTGGTTCTAGACCTGCATCACAGAGGCACCCATAAAAGAAGACAACAGCTACTACAAGAAAATGGGGGCTTATTGCAACCAAAGTTGCCCATCACTCATAACAAAAAGAGGTTCAGACACCTATTGGGAATATATCTGCTACACAATTAATTTAAGGAAAGATGAACCAAAATGGGCATAGACTCACACAGAAAGAGGAAACCTCCCACACAAAAGTACTCAAGATATCACTTACTTGAAGGCAGGGAGACAAGACTCCCTCAATCCCCAGGTGTTCTACCCATGGAAGCATCCTTGAACATCATGCCCAAGAGAAGAGTCTAAGTGTTAAGACTCCACTCAACAGGCTCTTAGGCAGTTCCTCATTTATACCCTAGTCAAGGGTGAGCTGTGGTCATTCTAATTGGCTGAGGAGCAAGCACAGACAAAAATAAGCTACAGGTGTTCCACATCCTGAGGTGCCACTTAACAGGTGGACCTTATAGGACTGTTCTGTCAGCCCTCGTTTTGTTTGTCTGTTGGGGAAGAGGGGGTTGCACTTGCCACACCCTGATTCAGGAAAAGTTTAATCTACCTGTACTCAGCTCTTGGCCAAAGTGAGACCATGTACTGCTGTCTCTCAGGCCCTTTATGTTACAGACATTTGAGGAACGGGGATTTCACAGGATGGTAGGGGTTGGAAGGGACCTCTGGGGATTATCCAGTGCAATACTGCTGCTAAAGCAGGTTCATCTAAAGCAGGTTGCCCAGCAAAGTGTCCAGGCAGGGTCTGAAAGTCTGCAGAGGAGGAGACTCCACAACCTCTCTGGGCAGCCTGTTCCAGGGCTCTGTCACTGTCACAGGAAAGAGGTTTTTCCTTATGTTTAATGGAATTTCCTGCGTTCAAGTTTGTGCCCATTGTCCCTCGTCCTGTTACTGGGCACCACTGAAAACAGACTGTCCCCAACCTCTTGACACCCTTTAGATATTTATAATCATTGATAAGATCCTCTCTCAGTCTTCTCTTCTCCAGGCTATACAGCCCCATGTCTCTCAGTCTTTCCTCATAAGAGAGAAGTTCCAGACCCCTCATCACCTTCATAGCCTCTGTTGGACTCTCCAATAGTTCCCTTTCTTTCATGAAATGGGGAGCCCAGAACCAGACACAATATTCCAGATGTGGCCTCATTAGGGCAGAGTAGAGTGGGAGGAGAACCTCCATTGACCTGCTGGTCACACTCTTCTTACTGCACCCCAGGATATCACTGATTTCTTGGCCATGAAGAGCACCCTATTGGTTCATTGTTAACTTGCCTACCAGGACTCCCAGGTCATTCTCCACAGTGATGCGTTCCAGCAGGTCAGCTCAGAGCCTGTACACGTCATGGGGTTATTCCTCCCTAGGTGCAGGACTCCACACTTGCCTTGCTGGACTTCATTAGGTTTCCCTTTGCCCAGCTCTCCAGGTCTCACTGAATAGCAGCACAGCCTTCTGGTGTGTCAGCCACTCCTTCCAGTTCTGCATCATCTCCAAGCTTGCTGCAGGTTCACTCTGTCCCTTCAGCCAGGTCACTGATTGATTTCACCTTTAGCTGTTGGTGTTTCTTCTCTCCCTGGACACTCCGAGTTTTCAGCTGGTTTGAGGTAGGAGTCTAAAGACTGCTCTCATATTAAGACATTCTTCCAGTCCTCTGCAGGCTGATATCTGCAGGCACTGAAGCTGCAGAACATTATGTTGAATAAAGGCCTAATGTTCAGTCCATTTTAAGAATCATTAATGTTATTCACAGTTTCTTCTTCCCTGACAGTAAAACATGCTCTGTTTTATCTATTTTGTAATCCAACCTGTTCTATTTTATCCATTTTTAGTTCATCTTTAATTTGCATTGGATTATTTCTGTCTTTTTTAATGTTTCTTTTTCAGTCTTTAATTTGAACACAACTCTCCACCCATACAGAATAACAAAAAATTTGTTTGTAGCTTTTCTCCCCATTTCCTTAATAGAAAATGGTTTTTCTGATTGTCTAAGCTCTGATGAGCACATAGTACCATTAAAATCAGCCTTCAAGTTATCTAGAGGGGTTTTTTGTAAGATCAATATATAATTTCTGAAGATAAGTTAAATGAATTGTATTTGCCTAATAAGATAAAAAATTAGTCTGTGAGTAGGTGTTTGCATGGTTTATTTAAAGCAGTTTGTATCAGTTGCTAAATTTCAGCTTTAATATTCCATTTGATGCTGCAGAATTCAACTAGTGTATTTATGTATTTGAAGTCTGTATTACATTGCAAATTCATCAAAATGTCAATCATTTCTCACAACAGTCTGCTCCTTTTTTATCACTCTTCTGTGTTATTAGGATGCAGATGCAATCACACTCAGCGCTCACATTGATCTGCCTTCCTTCTCCATAGATCTGATACTTTCATGGGCACTGATGAAAAGCAACACGCAGAGGTAAAACGAAATTCTAACATGTTGGCAAATCTACACTGGCAAGCCCTGACACTCCTGGCACTTCTCTATCATTTTCATGCTGGAAAAAGTAGCAGCTGCTTATCAATGGTGTATCAGAGATGGGCACAAACCAACTGGTGCACACATCCACATGAGAAAGGAGTACACATTTATTGGTAAAGTGATCCCTTGATCCTATTACATAGTCAAGGTCATAGAGGTAAGTGCTCAGAGTCAGCTGCAGTCCTACTGTCTTTAGAGACACAATCTGAATATGAGCAATCCTGGTTGTCCTTATCTGGAGAGTCAGCTGGTTCACTCAAAAATACACCCTAGATGGTTCCCTTTAGGCTAGAGCTTAGATGCCAAGCAGCAGGTTGTGTATGAGTGATTGTGAGGCTGAGCTCAGCTAAAGTGGTGATATTGTCTGCACAGGTTTGTTATGTCTGTGCTATTTGGTATATGAGTCTCTTAATGATCTCCAGATTCTGTTAGACATCAGAGCTGGAATTCGTATCAGGTGCCAATCTTGTTTATGCCATTGCAACTCAGATGACAAGGAATCAAAAGTCTTCTGTGGAACTAAAGCTTCCATAGGAAAAAATACTGCTAAGCACAGGCCAAATTGCTATCATAGCAAAGGGATTTTGAAATTCAAACCTGTGTCTGCTAAACGCTTGCTAAATGAACATTAAACAACATCTTGAAGATTAAAACTTAGGCCAGCTCAACACTACATCAAAAGGATACATTTTTTTATTCTAGGACAAGAGAAAATGGCCTCAAAGCCAAGGGAGGCTTTGGTTGGACATTAGGAAAAATTTCTTCACTGAAAAGGTTTGTTAACCAGTGGAACAGGCTGCCCAGGGAAGTGGTTGAATCATCATCCCTGGAGGGTTTTAAAAGATTTGTAGATGTGATGCTTAGTGACATGGTTTAGTGAGGACTTGGTAGTGCTACATTAACAATTGGACTTGATGATCTTAAAGGTCTTTTCCAACCTAAAATTTTCTATGATTCTATTCCAGCTGGCCAGATTTGAAGACATCCTAATTTATTTGGGGTTAAAATAACCAGAGTAACTCAATTTTACTTAAAGATGTGCCACATTTTTAAATGGAAATCTGCATGGAGGGGTACAGAGCACCTGGCAGGGCATGATGCTATATGGGAATAAACACTGCAGTGTGCTGCATGATGTGCACCAGCACAGTCAGCTATCCTCCAGTCAGGGAGTCACTCCAGGGGAGTGAAAGATCAAGTCTTCCACTTGATTTTCCAGCTGAATCACAGAGATGCATCTGAAGGCACTCTTGGTATTACCCAGTGCAAACATCAGGGAGTACAGCCTTGTAGGCAGGGTCACGGGTGCTGTAAGAACACAATCTTTTGATGTTGGCCCTATCTTAATGGATCTAAAATATTTAACCACTCTTCTCCTGGACAGAATATTTAGTATTATTTTCCATGTAGAAAGTATGAAGAGAGTGAGAGACCCCATAAAATAAGTAATGGACTACTTCCAATAAAATAATAGGTAAGTTAAATGGCCTATAAATATCAGTGTTACACTCGTGAGTTTCACTGGCCCTTGGTCTTACCTTGCAAACTTGAAGTGAATAAATTAGTTTATGCAGATCTGTAGATCACAATGTAGCATAATTAATTATTCCACAGACCATCTCTTTCAGATTAAACTAGAGAAGCTTCTGTTCATATTACATACCTGGTAAGATCCTGAGACTCATTTCAGCATCTCTGTGGTGTCTTGTTTGCACTGTAGAAGTAACCCTGCAGCACGCTAGGCATTTACCAAACAGAGGTACATAGTGCAGGGGAATTTTTGACATATACTGTTTGAAAATGCTTCCGTTACAAATAACTTTGCAATTATCCAGGCCATTAGGTTCTGTTTGTTGCCTGAGCATGCCTATTTACTCAATGTTTGAGGCAGTGCCACTGTTAGTGTAGAAGTGTACATCTCTCCAGAGTGGGTAGCTCACAGGCCATCCTCTCAAAGAACTGCTCCTGAGGGACTCCTAACCCAGCAGAGACACAGAGGTGCAAAAGGTGCTGAGAACTTGCTATGAAATAACAATTTTCAGTATTTAGTTGTGAATTCCAAGTTAGAAAATAACCTCCAAGTTTGCAGCAGCTTGTTTATAATTCTTACAGACTGTGTATATGTGTGTGTGAGAGAGAGAGAGGAAGTGCCAGGTATGCCCAGAAGGAGCAAAACACTGAAAGGAACCATTTGAGAGTAGGAAAAAAGGTTCCTGGTGAGAAATGTCATGCTCTGCTGCACATTTCAGATATGCTGCAGATTCAAAAAGGTCATTGCCAAGAGCTGTTTCCTCTGTGACAGAGACACAGTAAACGTGTGAAATGGCCCCAAGGGCAAGGATGATAAGACTTGGTACAAACCTGTTTGATCTGCTGGGTGTTTCTCTCTCCTTTCACTTTTTTATTTTTTTTGTTTGTTTGCTTTGTTGTTTTTTTTTTGTTCAGTCCTGCAATAAAGATGTTAGTCACAGCCACTTGCAGGCAAAGCTGCATTTTTAAAACAGGAGATATGAACTCCCATAAATAGGAGTAAGACCAAGGGAGGAGAGTTGTTTAAGGAAATGACTCTGTCAGTTGACAAGGGGAAAAATGGAACAAGAGTTGGAGCTGAGCATTTCTACTTTCTTGAGGAAATGTCATGGTCAAGTTTGAAACCTCTTCAGGAAGAGTTTTATGTTTAATCATTGCCAGGCACTAGAAGAAGCAGAGGGGAGCTGATTTTCAGTAGGTACATATTACATTTTCATAAATAAGGCATACTATACAAAATAAGTGTTACAGCTTGACACTTCCTTTATCTCCAGGTTCACTGCACATTTCATAGTTTGTCTAGTTAGTTTGCACAGTAGGGAAACCTGTGTTTCTGAGCATAAAAATCTGCATTTCAAACATGAAAAACTGCAATTGTGGGGGAAAAATCTAGCAAGCCTTTCTATCTGAATGAGAAATAGATATTGTGACACACTATATCATAACCCTGTATGATCCAAAAGATTGATCTTCTATACCCTATTTTGTTTGGGGTTTTTTTGTGGTTTTGTTTGGGGTTTTTTTGTTGTTGTGGTTGGTTTTTTTGTTTTTTTAAATCAGTGGATGGGCAACAGTGTTCCAAGTCCTGGCACTGCCAGGTGGTCCCTTCATATTTTTTTTTCCAGGGATTGCTTATATTCTTTTCCATGTAACCTAGTTATAGTTACCTAGAGAAAATAACTGACCTCACTGAAGGTCATAGTGCTCCAGCTGCACCCAGAGTTTCAGCAAATAAAGCTGGGGTTTTGTTTTATTTTCTGGGTTATTCCTACCCAAGGAACAACATAAAGCATCGTGCTATACCTCAGAGTCTTTAGAGAAGGTCAAGTGATGTGACAGGCAGGAAGGTGATACTGGCTCACTAAATCCTAGTTTCCTATCAGTGGGTTAATTTCCCCCAACAAATTGTATCTGTCTAGTTTCTGGCAACTCTTCTGTGGATCCCAAACCTACTGTGGAAGCTGCCAGACCAGTGGTATAGTAGAGTTCCTTTTCTCCTGGGCAGTTAGTGAACAATCTTGCTGTTTTGTCACCTTAGTAGACATGGCTGAAATTTGTTTCAGATTTTGAGTTGCACAGAAAGCCTACTTGGTCACCAATGTTTTAAGCATCAGTCGCTTCACTTTATTAGAGTAGCAGTAGAAGATCACTGGATTAGCATATTTACACAGGTACCCTGACCAGTGAATCGTGGGGATATGGCTAAAGCTCCTGGCAGTCACATGCCTACACCCAAATTTGAGTAACACTCCATAGAGGCATGAAGGGAGCTTTCATTTCTTATCACCTAAGTCATCATCTAGCCCTCAGTGATTTACAGCTTCTTAAAATGTGTTCTACATGTCTCCTATATTAGTTTTCAGAGTGAAGTGGTTTGGATATTTAAACCTTAGCTAGGTTAAGACCTCAAAAGTGAAATTGCAAGTAGGAGTGCAGCACTTGTTAATGGTTAATTAATTGTTCTGTATAAATTCCTGAATGCAACACTTAACAAGGTAGACAAGTATTTTAACAAACAATTCTCACACTTTACATTACATTGAATCATCTATTCAAAGACAAATGTAATTATCTCATGATTTTGAACAATGAATCCCATTAAGCACTCAAACACACATTAATAGCATTTTGCTTTTATTCAGTTTACACCTGCTTACGAGAAATGTGCTATCATTCTTAGCAGAAACTGTTCTATTAATGCATATTTAATGAAATTTTACTGCTGACTATTCAATCAAAACTAACCTAGCAGTGTCTGAGGCTTTGAATTTTAGTTCACATTATTTTTTTTAAGTGTTTGAAATAAGTCTATACTATCAGGTAAGGCTTGACCTGCAGATCTGCTCTTGAGAAGTATGAAGAAACCTTAGATGATGGTACAAACCTGCTAGGGTGAATCAGATCTTAGAGAATTTCTTTCTAGATAACTTTTAACAATAGTTTACAACAGTATATCAGGCAGTGTCAAGTTTTAAAAATGTCCAAGAAAGAACATTCTTCTAGAAACTGCAGCTGGAATTTTAGTTCCTTACAATCTGGAACATACACCACCTAGAGCAGAGTTTCTAATAAATTTACATCTGAAAGACAAGACTTTGATTAAAGGTATTAGACAAAAATATGTATTTCACTGAAAATGATATTACAAGTTGTAATAGAGTAGGCATATGTGAATAGACAGGCATAGAAGGATTAAGAACAAAATATCTTCCTGTGACCCTATGGGGAATGTGCCCAAGCCTGCTCTTGGTGTAATAAAACTAGATGGGAGAAAACACGAGGTTGAGAGAACAGAAAGGGACAGTAAGTCTACACTGATGGCACCAGGCAGAGGCTCAGGTAATAGCAGACATTTCTAGTGAGTTACAGAACCTTAACATGGGTTTCTTTATGTCACCCATGTAAAGGAATTCCCAAAACCAATAAAAGTGTTTGCCACAGAGCAGTCATATGGAAACAGCAGAGTAGACATATATATTGCTGATCTGCATTAATAGCTGATGGTCTTGAACATTGGTTTTCAGTGTAAAAAATGGCATAGAAGAGATTCATTATTCTGAGGGAAACTTAGAATAGTGGTTTACAAGATTTGTTTTAGCCCATTTTGTTATTCTGAAGTGACAACATTACTATTAGAGAACAGCATTGTTAGCAAACTGGTTTACAATCTCAGTTTTTTGAAAGAATTAAGCTCACGATTTTTTCAAGCAAGCTAAGGAAAAAAATAGGTGGTACATACCTGCAGCTGAAAACAATCACTTTTCATTTCAATAAAACTTTTCACTGTGTGCTTAGTTAACTTAAGCATTAGCAATTCTTTCACAGTCCTCTGAGAGTCCGATTGATTGTGACGTGGTTCCTGGATCAATACTGCTGTAGCATACCAAAGAATTGCCAGTGCAGCTTGTGTGGTTGCTTTATAGAAAGCAATCTGTCACCTTTCCCTGTCTTGCAGATATGCTAATTCAGCTCTTTTTTCTGGATACAAAGCATTTCCTCCACGATTGATATCTGTGTATATGGAAAGTGCTTTCACTGGCATATTTTTACTGAGTACCTGAGTATTTAATGAATGAAGTACTTTTAGTGCCAACATGGAAAACAATTAATTTTGCTATAGTCTCTAGCTGATATAAAAAGTTCTCCAGATTCACAGAATAGTAGGGGTTGGAAGGGACTTCTGCATCATCTAGTCCAACTTCCCTGCTAAAGCAGGCTCACTTGTATCAGGTTGCACAGGACCACATCCAGTGGGTTTTGAACCCCTCCAGAGAAGAATAATCCACAGCCTCTCTGGGCAGCTTGTTTCAGTGCCCCATCGCTCTCAAAGCAGAGAGGTTTTTCCTTGTGTTCAGATGGACCTTCCTGCATTCTGGTTTGTGTCTGTTGCTCCTTGTCCTGTCACCAAGCTCCAGTGAAAAAAAACTGTCCCCATCCTCTTGACATCTGCCCTTTTGATGCTGAGCAGCATTCTGGATACAGCACTGTATCTTTGCTTGCACTTCAGCTGCAGAATATTTATTTTGGCTAATGCTAATCAGGTTATTAACCATGGCCTGAAGAAGCAGTCTTACAGAGCAGTAGATCTTCATGGTTTCTTCCTGTAAAAGTGATTTTCATCTTGTTGCCTCATTATCTACCATGCTTTTGAAAGCTTTAGTAAAGAATAGTATTTTTCACTTAAGAAAAACTTTCCTTCTTTGTTTTGTTACCTGTGGGAAGCTATTGGTGCTTTAGAAGTTTTATGGGGCACTGGAAGATCAGTTAGTGATCAGAAGTCTATAGTCATCTTAGCAGAGTCAATTATACATCACATTCTAGTTCCATTTTTCTTAAGGCTATAGCCTTCATATCCACTTGAATTGTGTCATAGTCAAACCAAGAAGGAGCAAAAATTGTGTAAATACTACTGAGGCTTGATCTGTACCGTATAGGGTGGAATGTAGCTCCTGGTGAATCCTAGAGAGAACATGATGCTTTATTAAAGCTCAACATCACATTAAAAAACCCACACCCCACATTTACTGTGGACCATCTTTTCAACAGGACCTCACTGTATGCAACAAAGTAAAGCTGAAGAGGGCAGAGGCACTACAACAGTAGCTGTGCCTTCAATTTTAGTTCAGTTCTTAACCACAATACAATGCAAGGTTGTGACAGTACAGGTATTTTGAAAGTATTTTTCTTTTGGGCCACTGGGTATTCTGAAATTAAAATCTGAAACATTTTTATATAAAAGATAGATAGCTATAGCAATTTACTGTTTTCTAAGCATTCTTTTGCTGTGGTAAAAAAAAAATTAAAAGTACTAGTTTCAGATTCTGATGGACTAAAACTGCTGTTCTTCAATAATGCCTACATGTTATAATTACATGTATTCAAGACAAAAATCTTCATTTGATTCATTCAGATTTACAGAAGCGATTTATCACCTTTTTTTCTTGCAGGCTATAGTCAGAAAAAGCCTCTGGTTCTCTAATGGCTAACAAATCTTTAACCTAGACATTAAAACATTCTACAAAGCACTGGAACATAAAATTTCCTTATGAAAGTAATACTGTTAATCTAAACCAAACTCTAAGTTTAAAAACACAGGAATAAAGACATTTTTGGAGTGGATACTTATAACATTAAAATTAAAACATTTTGTTATAGCAACAATAATTTTGAGTCATTGCTGCAGCAGCAGCTGCTGCTGCTTTCAACAAGAGGAGGAACAAAGGCTCTCAGCTGATGTTGAAATACTGAATACATGATCAAAGTAATTCTCAGGAATATACCAAACAGTTTGAGCACCTGCAGAAACATATGTAAGACTCAATACAATTAGTTTCTTTTAAAATCTTTTTGTGTGCCCATATTGCTAGCTGTAGTTAATAATCATGCAAAATAAATTAAAAATTAGATTATTCAGGAAAACTCTATTCCAATAACTGCTTCAAAAAGGTACCATACAATATGAACACATGTAAAGATGGTAATTTGGTTTAAATTTGAGTTATAAAGGCACCTGTATCATATATCTGTATCATTAGTTGCTATTATTTAAACAAATAACACTTAAATATAGCATATAAGAAAAAGATAACACTTAAAATTAGAATATAAAGCTTGGTAATAAGCAAAGTTAGTTGGGTATGTTTATTTCTTTAAACACCCTGACATCTCAAAGTATAGTAGCCATTCACCAAGCCAGACCAATGTAGGCAAAGCTAAATTTATGTCATTGGAGCTTGATCATGAAATGGCTGTTTAGAGCTTACTTGTTACTGAATTGTTGCTGTATTTATAACAACTTGTATTAATATATTTAATATAATTAAATATATTACTTTGTAATACAGTATAATATGTAAGATTAATGTAAATATTCATGTAAAACCATTTATAAATGTATTTATTATATCACCAATTGGTTATAGTAAATACACTGATTCACATAAGATTTAACAAAGCTCACTAAGCAAAAGCAAATGACACACAGAGAGCTCTATACAGGTACAGAGTTTAACCTATGATTAAGATGTTGCCTTTCTGTAGATTATAGCAGATTTGGGCAACCTGAATCTTTAGGAAAAGTCCTAGAGATTGTGAATATTCACATCTGCTTTCATCAGCTTATTACGAGTGGACAGTCTTTCCTGTCAATGGTCTTTGCAGAAGGAAGGTGATTCTCTTTGTCAGCTTATCACATGCAGACTCTCTTCCCTTCATCAGCTTTACCAGCCGTCAGAGTTGAGCCTGGAAGGCATCCCAGCTCAGGGAGAGATACTGAGACAGCCCACAGAAATCCCAGAGAGCTCCCACGGGCCTCACTTTTCGGATCAGTATTTAATAGGATTGCAAGATGATTGACTTTGGTGTGTGCTTTTCTGCTGTGTCCCATCAATCTTGTCAGGCTAGCTTGGCTCTTCCCTAATGGGGCTGTGGTCTTTCATTGGAACCTTCCCCAAGGTATTGATATACTTGAATTCCAAGGTATTCAGGAGTTCTAGATTCAGGTAGGGGGTGCCCAGCTGTTCCAACTCACTGACACCATCTCCAGGAGGGGTGGGAGTCATTTTGTTTTACTTGCCACATCACTCCAAAGAGTTAGGAAGTCCCAAGATTTCCCAGCCTCCTACACTGCAAAGCTAAATTAAAGAAAAAAATGGAAACTAAACAATGGCTGGCACCAATTTCACAAAGCAGCCTGGGTGTCAGCCTCACAGCATGGCCTAGGAATGAGCCTTGTAAAGCGGCCCAAGGTGCTGCTACAACTCTACCACCACAGGTCTTTAGCTTTCACGATATGAATCTACAGAGATGGGTGAAAACAAGTTTAAGGTAAACTCAGTTCCTAATAGCTAAGACTCCAGTGCTCCTAGAGCTCATTTAAAGAGCTAAGCATTTCTTCTCTACAATTCATTACAGTGCCTGAGCACTCTGTGGAGAAAAGTCTCACTCTTTTATAGGAGGTGATGTTACTGACATGACTTTTATTTAACCTTGATTGTGTTTTTCAGTTGCAAAAAGGAACCACAACAGATCTCTCTCTGAACACACAGACTGGAGAATATTTTTTTTGTCAGACCTCTCATTTGACAAATCAATGACCAGCATGTATTTTAAGATGTGTGGTTTTAAGTACTGAGGACTGAAATTGTGAACCTACGATTTGCAGTTATCTCACGATGCCTGTATCTGATATTCAGGTAAAAAACCTGGAACAAAGTGAAACATTTTGTGATAGGACCTAAAGTCAGCCAAAGCCTTGAGAGGAATTTGTCTGCTGTTTTTCTTAAGAAGAACACGCCAAACAAAAAAGACAGAAAAGCAAGTTTCTGATCTATTGGCAGATCAAAATAAAACTCTTTGGAAACACATACATCCCCCATCGCCTGTAGGCCCTTGCAGGTTGTTCCAAACTTAATCTCAAGCCAGCACCTTCCAGAGACATTTGAGGTTGCAGGAAACAACACCCCAGAGCATCCATAGGAAGCATCTGTCTTTTCATCACCTTGGAAGCCTGACTGTGCACGTGCTCCCCACTGCAGATTCCTTTCCACATCCCCTCTTCCTCATCCACTTGTGAAGGAAATGTGATGTATATAAACTCAATGAAAGTAGTTTCTTCTTCTGAAGAGAAGTTTCCTAATGACTCTTGAGAATTAATCATCACTGGTTATCTGGAGAGAGACATGAATAAGCCTCACAGTATAGTTAAATTTAATTCAGTAAATCTCCTAGCTCAGTAATGATGTCACCAAGTTAAATTAAGTTAGTTTTATTTTAATAAATCCTCACAAGCTCTTTATGTGGCAGTTAGATGTTGATTTTTCAGAAATATTACTGAATATTGCACAGTTGTGTATATGCAAGGTAAGATAGAGCAAAATTCTGCTTTAAGTGATTATCATTGTTTTAGAAGTTTCTGAAGACAGTAAATAGTATCAAGGATGCACAGGTGAAGAGAAAATTTAAAACCTTGCTTGTTGCCTCAATTTGAGATCACTAAAGAGAGGAAGGACTTTAAAGCAAATATTATGGAACAGTCCTAAAATATTATAACCTGTCAGATTTCAGTGTTTCAAAGGAAATGGCCTTCAAGACTTACACAGAGTCAGTTAGTTATTATTTTATATTTCTAATATGTGTGAGGTAATTGTAAGTTCTACATGAGTAAAAAAGCTTTGTCTGGATTTTCTGTTCTTTTCTTTTTAATTCCTGTATAATGCTTTACAACTAATGTTTCTAATACTTCTAATAAATGCTGTAATATTAAAGCCTGTGGAAAATTAACTTGTTTCAGTTCATTCACGTATAATAATTACTTTAACTTGAGCTGAGATTAGTAGTCTCTGACAAAGAATAGATGGAGGAGAGTTTCAAGATTCAGAGATATCACTCTGGGCTGTATAAGATACTGAAGCCTGGAGTCTGGACTAGGAGTGTGAAGCAAAATTTAAATGACCATCAGAATAGTTTTAGAAATATTCTTCTTTAGCTCTAATTTAAGTATTCGCAGCTTCTTACCTGAGATAGCAAGTCAAGGTGAGAACAAATCTTTAATTAAAAAAGCTAATGGAGAGTTGATTCTCCATGCAAGTGTTACCCCATACCAAGATTCGGATTCTTATTTTTTTCCTTTTAATAAACACTTTGGCCAAATGTCTGTGCAACAAGGCCAGATTTGGATGGCAATATGGTATATCAATAAATAAAATTGTATTTCCTACTTTTCCCAGGTCTTTTTCAGTCCTAGTGCCTTAAGCTTCCTCCTTCTAATGTCAGAGGACATACTTCACCATTTTCCAGTGACTTTTTTGGGTCAGGCACCTTGCAGGTCAGGTTTCATGGAAACATGATATTTTCAGGCAGTGCCAGGACCTGCATGTGATATGGAAATAGTTCTGCAACAATTATGTTACTTCTTAACTGGTTTATGAACTATTTTTGGTTCAGAAGGTTCTATCATAAGACTCATATGAAAACAGTCGATCCTCATGAGATAGCATGAGTTGATTCTCATGAGCAGGAGCAACACCAAGTGAACTCTTGGTTTGTGTCAGGGCAATACTGAATTGCTGCAAACGCAGTTGCTCCACACGTAGCATTGCCCTATAGAAGAGAAAAGTCACCCTTCATAAATTGAACAGAGATGGATCTCAGAAATAGGTATGGGATTCTCATAGTGATTAGCTTCCTCCCTTGCCTAGGCTTGTGACACACCTGCTCCCATGTCATGTCTTCATGTTGCTGCTGCACAATTCCCCTTTCTCTCTTGAGCTCAGGTGACCAGCACCTCCTGAGAAAGTTTGTATGAACGGTGTCATCACAAACTGTGTTACACCTGTCTGGAAACCTGAGAAACTACACTGTGGTTTTTGTTTCCCAAGACTCAGCAACACCAGCACTGAATTAGTACTTAAATTTAAGTGCTGGAGCTTGTGGTAACCTGCCAGGGCTGATGCCTGTTTCAGGTCTCCTTAAGTCAGATGCTTCACTGGCTTTACTGTGTTCATTGACTAGCAAGTCCCATCTTTTTTTCTGGTGAACATGACAAGAAATCTACTTACTCCTCTTTCAACTGCTAATTAGAAAGGGAGAAATGCTTCAAGGGAAAAAGAATGAAAATAAAAGGCTTCACATACATATGCTTTGTGTTGAGGTCTTCCTTATCCTTTCAAAACAGCCTCAGATACTTTCTCAGAAGATTTGGTCTGCTGTTTCTCAAAGTGTTGTTGATGATATACCCAATTTTTAACCAAAAGATGTATATTTTTTCTCTTACTATTATCAAACATTGTCCCTTTTGTTTCTTATTTAATGACAGCTTACATATATGTAATAGATTTTCAAAATGACACTCCTCCATCCTGGGTAGTTAGAAAGACCAGAAGGACTTCAAAGTGTTTTCTGGAAAGACTGCCTACAACATTCTAATTTTTTATGGTAACTATTTTTACAATTACAAGATGAGCAGATTGCTTAAGCCATTTATTTTGTTATATTGTCATAGTACTCCAGTTTGCTTGAACCTTTTCTACTGCCTGCGTAGTGTCCTTCACTGTGTCACCTGCTATTCACTCACAACCATCCAGATCCAGAGAAATCTGTGTCAGTCAATTTTTACAACATGCCTTATTCCTTTATTATGAATCTTTGGCCTGATGCAACACCACTGATAAAAGTCTGGTAAAAATGCAGTTTCCTATAAATGCTTTATGTTAAAAAAAGATTAATTTCCAAAATATTTCCCTTTAATTTGCACCATAAATTCTCTCTAGTAAACCTCGATAGAGAAACCCATGTCCCATTCTATCAAAAGCATAATTTTCAACTAAATACATTGGAATGAACAGTGAGAGTATTACATCCCTCCTATTCATATATAAATGCAATGAAAGTCCAGTAAAATGGGGGAAAAAAAAAAAACAAAACACTAAGACAAAACAGAATGACAAAGAAACAAAAAAAACCCCATAGAATCACTTCTAAACAGTTCAACAATGCTGTTGTGATATAAGTATATATTTAAGCTATTTAGATCCAAATGCATTTTGAAGTTGGATATAAACTATAAGCATTTTGTATCCAGTTTATCTCCATTTTTAGAATTCTTCTGATTGCATTGTTGCCATTTTGTACAGGTAGTCTGATCCTACTTAGACCTTGAGCACCTAGCTCAGTGCCCTTGAACAACACTCTTCAATCTAAGTTTGAATGTATCTTTTCTATTCCTATGTAGATTACAATTTAGTAAAGTGAGGGAGAAATTATGATGCAAATGAAGCATCTCTTTGTGCCAAAAGGCGTTTCAATCCTGTTGCACCTGATTTTGAAATGTCAAAAATTAAGAAATATGTGAGTGACTTGTGGTTGTGTGTGAGCATCACTGAAATGACTTTTTTATTAAAAGGTGAACATTTTGCTTTTCTCATACTAATCATTAATGATCCCAGCTTTCTCCTTCAGATATGGCTTGACTGACCTAATGATTTATTCTTCATTCTTTAATCTTGACCTCAAGATCTATTCTTCTTTATTAAGAAGAGTGATTTCCAAATTGTTACTCAAATTTCATTTTATCCCTTAATTAGTCACTTTTGCAAAATTGACTATTAAATTCTTAAAGACAATTCAGAGAGTGCATGTTAATTTTCTGCAACTATGTGTGGTTACTGGGCTGAAAAAATCTGGGCAAAAATTCTCTCATATCAAAGGTAGAGGATTTTGCTGTCTCAAAAGCTGATTTGCATTCCTGAAATAAAGAGTTCTCACAAACTCTGAGGAAAAATTGTTCATGAGCTCTTGGATGAGATCTCAGTGAGAACAGATTTCAATCTCATGTCTTCACATAGTTTAAGAAAGTGGTAGGTGCAAAAATCAACTGCCATAAATCTTAATATGAAGTTGGCATGAAGCTCCCAGGAAACAAACCAGAGAAGTTCTTAAAAGATAGATAATGCCTCAGACCAAAACTTGGGGCATCAGGTGCATTGCTTATTTAGCCTCACTAGACTTATGCCTCTTCACAGGGACTACGAATTAAGGTGGTTTGGAGGTAACTATATATTGCAGGTTTCCTAAGTGAGAAACTCTTACTTTATCCTTGCAGACCATTTGAGTTGAATCAAATTTGGTCTAGTCTAGCATACACCAGTATGCTAGTATTACCATAGGGGTGGTAAGAAAAGATACCTTTCTCCTAATGTTTCTACGCATTTTCTTTTTTTATTCCCACCTATGTCAAGGCCATAGATTTTTATGTCATGGGTTCAATGTTCTTTCAGGCTGGATTTCAAAAGTTTGGCATGCAAATTGTGCTCATGTAGAAGCCTAAGTGCATAAATAATTAGGAAATATAGACCAATTTAGATATTTGTGTATCTATTTTAATCTGTGAAAGGGCAGTTTTAAATTGTGATTTGTAAACCATATACTGAATGGAAACTTGAATAAATAGGACAGCTATCATCTCATCTAGACAAATTCAGATGGCTGTCCGAAAATCACATTATTCAGTTTGTCAAGTGAGGGCATGACAATATTCCTAAAAGGTTATAAAACACTTTCAGTCATTAAAAGGCTAGGTAAATTTTTCCACTGAATTAATACCAAAATCAGTTACTAAACTGAAATAACTCCAATTATTTTTTTCTCTTTCACAAATGATTTGTGAATTTATGTGAAAATTTGTGATTTATTTCACAAATCTCCTTCCTTCTTCTTACCTGTGCTGTCTGACTCCTGGCTTTAAGGAGTAGACAGCAAGTGCATTTTGCACAGCTCTGAGAACACTGTTGGTAGCTAGGGAACAGTAGAGTTGTGAATGGAT